>NW_019154098.1:20809810-20945143 GCF_002288905.1 Enhydra lutris kenyoni | reverse complement strand
TCTTGGGTTGGGTTGCAGAGATAGGAAGGCAAAAACAAGAACTCGGACCTAGATCCGAGGCTCCCCAGTGGTCATGCTCTTTCCATTTTGTTACACTATTGACCTCTACTGACTTGACGGTCAAACGTTTGACTTCAGGAAGTCATCATATCCTTTGCTTTTCAAAGTCATCATATCCTTTGCTCTTTCCAAAGCCTTAGGAGGAAACTCAATGTCATTGACCCTATTTCAAGAAAAGGTACCTGAAAAGAAAATAAGAAAAGATATTTGAGCACCAGAGAAGTGAGTTGGCTTCTTGGGTTGGGTTGCAGAGATAGGAAGGCAAAAACAAGAACTCGGACCTAGATCCGAGGCTCCCCAGTGGTCATGCTCTTTCCATTTTGTTACACTATTGACCTCTACTGACTTGACGGTCAAACGTTTGACTTCAGGAAGTCATCATATCCTTTGCTTTTCAAAGTCATCATATCCTTTGCTCTTTCCAAAGCCTTAGGAGGAAACTCAATGTCATTGACCCTATTTCAAGAAAAGGTACCTGAAAAGAAAATAAGAAAAGATATTTGAGCACCAGAGAAGTGAGTTGGCTTACCCGAAGTTGCCTGCCCAGAAGTAATTGATGTGGGACTCAAATCAAGGACTTACACAGTTAAAGTAAGGTGGGGAGAGAAAAGTATTTGGTATGTGGGTCAAGAGACTCAGGCTCAAGTTCTAGCTATTCATTCCATTTATTTGAAGTGTATCCTAGACAGAGGAGATTACTTTTCGAAAGTTCAAGTTACACCACTTTGCTTTTATGAAAGACCTACATTAGTACATACCTGTTTTCTCTAACCAAAAGAAATATAAAGAGAATTAAGTGTCATAAGGATGAGTGGCATAAAACATAGAAGATAGCTTCGAACATCATTTCAAAATCCTGGGTTTTTTAAATCATTTAAACCTGGCTTTGATTCCCCGGCTCTGCCACTTAGTAACTGAGTGACCTTGGCTCAGTTAGTATAGAAAATTTCTTTACATAATCATATTTACTTAATTCTCTCTTCACTGACTTAGTTCCAGTCGAATTTGTACGTTGCAAAGAACAATACTCTGGCTGAATATCATAACTAGTTTTAGGAACTGAAGTGTATAGGTAAATATTTAGGAAAAACTTGTGTGACCAGTTACAACAGAGAGAAGTCTTAAGTTTTACCAATTATGTTTTTTCGACTACTTTTGGTAAATCTCCTAAGTCAGATGACTTTAAGAGTATGCTTGACAAGAAGATTGTAGTTCAATATTACTTGAAGATTGGAAGTCAGGAACCACATAAATAGAAATGGTGTACAGAATAAATTATACTCTGTACCAGGTTCTAGTACAGAATAAATTATACTCTATACCAGGTTCTAGTTCACTGGTTTTAAGGCTCCCCTGAAATATTTCTTTTTTTTTTTTTTAAGATTTTATTTATTTATTTGACAGAGATCACAAGTAGGCAGAGAGGCAGGCAGAGAGAGAGGAAGGGAAGCAGGCTCCCCGCTGAGCAGAGAACCTGATGCGGGGCTCGATCCCAGGACCCTGGGATCATGACCTGAGCTGAAGGCAGTGGCTTTAACCCACTGAGCCACCTAGGCGCCCCTCCCCTGAAATACTTCATTTGTCCCCATCTGGCAAAATTATTTCCAAAAACAACTTCTCTTTTTGATATATTCTTAAAAGGTGACTTTGTATGTCATCATCACAAACTGATTTCACCATAAACAGAATGAATGATTGGCATCACTGAGCATAGGCCGAATTAATTGGATGTCCTTTTTATACAGGATGCTTGGAAAGCAGTATGGATCATTTATAGAGATCTGGAAATTTTATCTTCTTTCTTATTGTTTGGTCATAGTTGTGCCACTTACCCTATACCCTTATCTCTGAAGTTGAGATAATAGTACAAAGCAAGTTGCCCAGATTCCCCACCATTTTCACATCTGAGCACACAGAAAATTGTAAAATTCTTCTAGCACACTGAAGAAAATAGATGAGGCCAGAGGAAACTTGCTTGAGGTTCTCAACTATGCTAAGTTGGTTAGCCTTTTTGAGGAGATCAATATTTCATCACATTGATAACTAGGAGAATCATAGAATTTATCAAGCAGCTAAGAATGCTTCTGAGAGTTGAATTGTGCATGTTAATAATAACACTAAGATTGGTACATTAAGGATTTTACTGGGAAAACCAAGACATGTTTAACCTAACTAAAACCCATCCACAGCAAGCAGCATAGTTTTGGGGGAACTCTAGACTCAAGCAATACCTGATATATTCGCATGAGGATAAAAGGTACAGCAAAGGTAATATAGTCAATGATGTTGTAATAGTGATATATGGTGCCAGATGGTAGCTACCCTTGTGGTGATCATGGCATAACCTATAGACTTGTACAATCATTATGTTGTTTACCTGAAACTAATGTGACATTGTGGTCAACTACATTTCAGTTTTTGGAAAGTGGTTAGCTGCTGTTACTTATAGGAAATCTAAGTGGGGAGAACTGGTTTGACCCCTAGGAAAACAATTTCCTCCAAATGAGGTACTCATTCAGCCATGATGCCTACCATCTGTTCTAGCAATTGAAGCTATAGGATCAAGGGAGGAAAACCAACAACAATGATCCCAAGAATTCTAAGTTACCTTTTCAAGTGTCATGGACTTGTTGCTTCAAGTTCAGTCCTTTCCCTTATAGCTGCCAAGAACTACCCTTGAGGAAACCCCGTGATGAGTAGTAGTCTTTCTGAGGCTGTTGTTTTTAGGTCCCTTAGAATTCCGCCTATAGCCCAAGTCTCTCTCTTGAATTCCATACTCTTATTCCCATTGACTTTTGATTATATACATCCAAATTTATATCCCAGTCTTTAAACTCTCTGTACTCAAAGGGAACCCTATGTTTTCAATTTCACCCACACCAGCCAACTTTTTCCTGGTTTATATTTCTAACTTGCGTATGACACAATTAATTCACCCAAATTCTCACCTAGGTTCTTCTCTCCTATACTCTCCTTGGTCAGCCCAAAGTCAGCCCCCTGACTCTTCCCCCAGAATAGCTTTAAAGTGGGTATTTCATCTATATTCTTACTGTCCAGATTTTGAGTATCATCATATATCACCTCTTTGCTGAAAATTCTTATTTGTTTGGCCTTTATACCTCTAGTTCTAGCACTGTTAACACTGCCCGCATACTTGTTTAAACATGCAGATGTCAGCATATTTTTTCATGATCAAAATCCTCCAATGGTATCTGTCAAAGGGTAAAATGTGAAATAATTTTCATCTCATAGAAATATCCTTGGGATTAGTTCTCTAAGTGTCAAGCCTAAATTTTCTCAACCCTTTTTGCTTTATACTGCATCAGATACTTCTTGTGCGCTAAGTCAAAGCTTCTCAATCCTCACCTCTTATTTCAGTCATGGTCATGTTACCATGACCAGTTTTATACAGAAGTTGACTAGTTTCATTCAGGTGCATTCAGAAAATGCCTCACCTTTTACTCAAGCCACATAGTTCTTCCTTTCCTGGGGCTTATCTGTCATCAAAACGTGGGGCTCTCTGAGGAAGCCCCAAAGTGTGCGATAATCATACACATGGAGCCACCTTGGTGTACAGAAAAGTTTGAAACAAAAGTTCAGAGAGAGATTTTCTTCTTAAGATTTTATTTATTCATTTGACAGAGAGACACAGAGAGAGCAGAAGCCGGGGGGAGTGACAGGCAGAGGGAGAGGAAGAAGCAGGTTCCCCACTGAGCAGGGAGCCCAGTGTGGGGCTCAATCCCAGGACCCCAGGATCATGACCTAAGATGAAGGCAGATGCTTAACCAAGTGAGCCACCCAGGTGTCTCCAGAGAGAGATTTTATAAGCCTCTTTCTACTGCAGGTCACAAAGTAATGAGCATGTGTCACCTGGGCCAACAACCAATGAAACAAATGATATTTATTTATTTTTCTCTCTTTTCATTTTTTAGTCCCTCTTTCCATAATTCTTGATACATGAGATTACTTCCAAATAGATTACCTTTGTGTAAGGCTTTAACTGAAGCTTTATTTTCAAAAAAAATATGAAAGATTATAGTTACTAGGAATGTTCATATAATACAACTCCCTGTGATGAGGTTTTGAAGCTAGATTACTCATAAATCAGAAAGGAATAAAAATCTGATTACTTATGAGAAGTGGGGGGGAATAATCTTTGACATGCAATAGCATCATAATAAGACTATCACACATAGTAGATTGTGATGAAGTATGGGTAGAAGGAACATTGCGTTACATGGGAGCTTAAGCATTTGATTGGTATAGAGCTCTCTAAGTAATGAAGATTCTTCTTTGTATCACACTGCATCAGATACTTCTGTGTAGTTGGACCTTGAGATCGTGAAGTTGCCGGAAATACAGATTCTATAGGAGACATGTGAGCTAGAATCACAGGATGAGAAATGAACTCCACAAAGATTCAGAGTACTGCCATAATAATGAATATTTTGGTGTTGGTACATTATATGAACAATAGTTTAAAGGGACTGTTGGCACAATACAGAACCAGTCATGGGTAGTCCTAAATGAGATTGGTGGGGAAAAATCCTCCTAAGGGTCAGAGTTTGTGAGAAAAGCACTTGGTTTGTTTACTTTGTATGGATGGAGAAGTGGCTTGGGGTATGGATGTGTAATAATTCATCAGTATTAGAACACAGCTTGCCTATTGGTCATAAACATAGAATGAGTAAAAAAAAAAAGAAGGGCAAAAAGGAAGTCTGCATAGGAGTCAAATGGATTGACCTCTGGTAGTAGATCCAGCCATGAGGAGAACATGAACCAAAGAGGAGACAACCTATACTAACCTAGAGAGGATGACATCCTGCTCCACTTGCTGCTTGGTGCTGGTACAATGGGCTCATGAATTAAGTGACCAGGGTGACAGAAATAGAGTCTATATGCACAGACTCATAACATGAGATGCCTCTCCCCAGGCTAATCTAGATACTTCTGTGGCTAAATACCCAAATCTGTAAGTATCAGAGACAAATACTGAGCCCTTGTAATGGTAATCTGGCTCAATGAAGCCAGTCACTGGTTTGGTGCTCAGCTGGTTGGATACATCAAACCTCTTTTTGATGATTTTTCCTTGATGGAATTGTTATATGGAAACATATGGGTTACCTTTTCTGCCTTCAGTGCTGCAAGCAGCACCAAATTTGGAGGCTTATAGAATGCCTGAAATATCATCATAACAATGAGATCTACTTGACTTATTATATACCCAGTAATCAAGAAACAATTGACCTAATAGAATAATGAGCAGGTCTATTAAAAACTCAAGTAATGTGCCAACTTAATAATATTGACCTTAAGATTATAAGTATACTGAGTCAATGGTCAGAAGATGATGTTAAATCCCTGGTAGGTAAAATACATGGATCCAGGAACCAAGGGGATTACAGAAAATTAGGCATTCTTATCATCATTCTCTGTAACCAACCTTAAAATTTATGCTTAAGCTCTGCTGGACCAGAGACCCTATTTTAGCAAAGAGTTTACCTCCACTCTATTTGAACCCACTTTAATAGGGTTCCATTCTATTTGAAGTTAAAACTATCACTTAGTTACTCTGGATTCTTCATATTAGTGGACTAGCAAGCAAGAAAAGATTATAGTACTAGTGTGAATAAATGATCATGATTGCCATGAGGAGCTAGGGTTGTTGCTGTAAGTTGGAGTATAGCCAGAGGACTTGCTTGGAAATGTCTTGCTTGTTCTGTACCCACCAAAAATGGTGACAGGGCAAGTATAACAGCAATGACCTTAGAAGGCCATGAGTCCAAAGCCCTCAGGATAGAAGGTATAGACCATCTTACTAAATACTCACCCTAGACAGCTAGGAAAGACTACAAGACAGCCAAAGTGCGACTAAAGATGAGAAAAATATTAAATAAATAGCGTATTAGTCTTCTCAGGCTGCCATAACAAAATACCATAGACTGGGCGGCTTAAATAACAGAAATTTATTTCTCACAGTTTTGGAAACTGAAAGTTCAAGATTAAGGTGTTGGCCCATTTGGTCCCTTGTGAGAGCTTTCCTCCTGGCTTGCAGATGGCATCTTTCCTAGTGTATGTTCACGTGGCCTTTCCCTTAATTAATTTCCAAAGGTCTTATCTCCAAATATCATCTTATTGGGGCTTAAGGCTTCAATGTGTGAATTTTGGGGGGACCCAAACATTCAGCCCATAACAGAGAGAGTAGGAATAAAAGGATGAATTTGAATTATGTGCTTCAGGATGAGTTACAGCGGCAGGGATGGAGACTGATTCCACTTATCCACCCTTATTATATTATATTATATTATATTATATTATACTATATTATTATAATATCCACTGCCTATTACTTTAAAGAAGGTTTTGTGACAGGTTGATAAATGGAAGGCACAAGCATAAGAGGTGGACGGCACTGGAAATGGCTGGTGTTGGGTGTTCCTTGTGCACCACCTCAAATCCTTAGAGCAGTTATGAGACATACTTCATAAGCTGCCAATAATGACTCTCAGACTCAAGCAACAGTTTCCTCTATCAGGGCCAACTAGATGATATAACCTGGCATTGGCTTGTATTCTTTTTCTATGTCACTGTTCCCGGACTTTCGAGATCACTTTCTAAATACACTATATTCACTAAAAAATTAGGCTCAGGAACTGTTTTGGGGGGAACTTTTGCAAAGGCATCTACTTTAAACAACATTACCAAAATAATTACAGCACCTAGTGAAAGGACTGACACATGATATTGACCCAATGAACCGTGACATGCCATGCTTTTTCTGGATCTTTGGTTCTATCTGGGTCTTTGTGCATCAATTTCTTTCTTTTTTTAATTATGTTATGCTAGTCACCATACAGTATGTCATTGTTTTTGATGTAGAGGTCCAAGATTCATTGTTTGCATATAACACCCAGTGCTCCATGTAGTACGTGCCCTCCTTAATACCCATTACCAGGCTAACCCATCCCTCCACCTCTCTCCTCTCTAAAACCCTCAGTTTGTTTCTCAGAGTCCATAGTATCTCATGGTTCATCTCCCCCTCTGATTCCCTCACTTCATTTTTTCCTTCCCTCTCTTCATGTTCTCCATGCTATTTCTTACGTTCCACAAGTAAGTGAAACTGTATGATAATTGACTTTCATTTTTTTCTGTCCCAAGTACCTCCATCAGATTTATCACCTGTAAAATTTCTACCCAGGGGTTCCTGGGTGGTTGAGTCATTAGGCTTCTGCTTCGGCTCAGGTCATGATCCCAGGGGTCTGGGATGGATCCCTGCATCGGGCTCCCTGCTAGGCGGGAATCCTGCTTCTCCCTCTCCCACTCCCCCTGCTTGTGTTCCCTCTCGCTTTGTTTCTCTGTCAAATAAATAATAAAGTCTTAAAAAAAAATCTCCTACCCATTTTTAAAATCTTAATTGGTTCTCAAGTCTACAATGTAAAATTTCCTGAGTTCCTATAGGAAACATAATGCAATTTGATCATCAAACAATTTGATTTCTGGAGATACTGGAAGAACACCTTTCCCAGTCCGCATTGTATGTCTGTAGGACAATATGACTGAGTCCTAGCCAGGGAAATGTGGGCGGAGGTGGTATAAATGATTTACAACCCTAGCCATAAAACAATTTGCATGATTTTCCATTCTCCATCTGTTTCTGCCTATGCGGTTGGAAATGAAGGAATGAACCTGGAAAAACTGGCAAAACTATAAGTTGAAAGTAGCCTGGTTCCTGGTTCATCACTTGGAGGAGAGTTTCCTAGACATATCCCCACTCTGCATTAGACTTTACTTGGATGATTAGTAAACTGTCAATTGTATTAAGCCACTAAGACATCAGATTTTAGTTTTACTTTAGGATAACCTAACATATCATAACTAACACAACTGAGACAGACATAGAGGATTCCTCTAAATGTATATTAAATACATATTTAATTCTATTTGTCTCATTTCATTTCCATCTCTTTGACATTACCTTTATGGATTCCCCAATGCTGGTACTATACTATATACTTATTGATTGGATGGATGGATGGGGAAGGACATGTAGATTTATTCTGTAGGATACCAGGAGAAAAAATGTTAAGAAATTATTGAGAGACATATTTTGATTGACTAGAAAAAAGAAACTTTCTAAAAACTGTAGCCATGGAATAATGGTATAGGGCTGCTTATAGAAGTGATAAGAAATTTATCACCAGAGGGCTTAGTTGGCCTGAAATTTCAAGACCAATTGTCCAAACTGCTCAACTTCTTAGTGAAGTAATTAAGTCTAGGGGAGGCAAAGGACTTTCCCAAAGTGTGTTTGTAGCAGAACTGGAAGTGAAAGTGAATGTTTTGCCTCTGATACCAATATTTTATTAAATCAAAATTCAGAGAGTCAGAGTAACTAGAACATCAAATATATACCATATCTGAGTTAAGTCCTGATAATTTGCTAATAATATGTGCCTTTAGGTTAATTACTTAATCTAGCATAGGAAATTTTTCTTATTTATAAAAATGTGATATGATCTCTTGATAAATTTTTGTAAGATTATTATGGTACGGGTTACAATTGTTATTATTACATTTAATATAATTTTAGTAATTGCAAGAAAAATAAATACTTCTTATTCAAATCTATTATTTACATTTTACCAGCATGGTATTAAGTAAATTTCAGTTTTATTATAGATTAGAGAATTTTTGGTCACTAAATTGAGAACATGAATCCTATGGAAAAATGTTTCAAGACTCAAACAACTGAATTTGAAGTGAGTTGTGGAACACAATGATTTTTTTTCAAACTGGGGACTCTCTGAAAAGACATTTTATAACATGTCTGACTCCAATTAATTGCAAGCAGTGAGTGGAAGACAGATAGTAAAAAGTAATCTGGGAACTCAGACCACGGTAAAGACTGGAAAGTCCCAGAATACCATGCCCCTTCTTACATGCTTAGTTCCCATATTTTAGAGTAATAGTCCTCAATCATGATTCCCATGAAAATGAGTAATTTTTTAAGTGTAATACTTAGGGCCAGGGAAGCACAAACTTAATATAATCATTGTCTAAAGAGTTGGTTTTGTTTAGTTTTGGTGAGTTTTTTTTTTGGGGGGGGTGTTGTTTTTTGTTGTTGTTGTTTTGACATTAGGATTCAGTTTCACTTGTTTTGGGTCCATAATAGCTCAAAGGTTTGCATTTATTTCGGGAAATGCTCCTAGACCATAGTCAGTGGGAGGATCAGTCCAGGAAACTGGCCTTCTAGGGCTGCTCAGGACCCTGGTGAGTGTCTGTTGGGAGACAGTAAGTCAGGTATGTGTGATGACCTACGTTCTGGCACATCTAGATAATGAATCCTGGGTATGACTCTTCATATCTTTGTAAACTTGAGAAAGTTACTTAAATCTTCAGAGTTTCAGTTTCTTCATGTGTAAAATAGGGATGATGATACCTACTGTCAAATTGTTGTAATGATTAAATGAGAATAATATGCATTATTATATGTATTATTATATGTATTATCTAGCACTGTACCTGGCACTTAATAGATACTCAGTAACAATTTCTCCCTCTTCCCCCCTTCCTTCCTCCCTCCCTCATGCCCCTCCTTCCCTCCCTTCCATTATAATTCTAATTAAGCAAGAGTAAAAAGAGATGGTCTCAATGAGAAAATCCAATTAAAAGTGCATTGAGCACCAAGAACCATAAGATACCTGGGAATAAACCTAACCAAAGAGGTAAAGGATCTGTACTCGAGGAACTACAGAACACTCATGAAAGAAACTGAAGAAGACACAAAAAGATGGAAGACCATTCTATGCTCTTGAATCAGAAGAATAAACATTGTTAAAATGTCTATACTGCCTAGAGCAATCTATACTTTTAATGTCATTCTGATCAAAATTCCACCGGTATTTTTCAAAGAGCTGGAGCAAATAATCCAAAAATTTGTGTGGAACCAGAAGAGACCCCGAATTGCTAAGGAAATGTTGAAAAACAAAAATAAAACTGGGGGCATCATGTTACCTGATTTCAAGCTTTACTACAAAGCGGTGATCACCAAGACAGCATGGTACTGGCATAAAAACAGACACATAGACCAGTGGAACAGAGTAGAGAGCCCAGATATAGACCTTCAATTCTATGGTCAAATAATCTTCGACAAAACAGGAAAAAATATACAGTGGAAAAAAGACAGTCTCTTCAATAAATGGTGCTGGGAAAACTGGACAGCTATATGTAGAAG
Source organism: Enhydra lutris kenyoni (assembly GCF_002288905.1). NCBI lineage: Eukaryota > Metazoa > Chordata > Mammalia > Carnivora > Mustelidae > Enhydra > Enhydra lutris. The sequence continues at coordinate 20,934,852 of NW_019154098.1, read as the reverse complement.
AATGAAACTCGACCATTCTCTTACACCGTACACAAAGATAAACTCAAAATGGATAAAAGACCTCAACGTGAGACAGGAATCCATCAGAATCCTAGAGGAGAACCTAGGCAGTAACATCTTCGATATCAGCCACGGCAACTTCTTTCAAGATATGTCTCCAAAGGCAAAGGAAACAAAAGTGAAAATAAACTTTTGGGACTTCATCAAAATCAAAAGCTTCTGCACAGCAAAGGAAACAGTCAAGAAAATAAAGAGGCAACCCACGGAATGGGAGAAGATATTTGCAAATGACAGTACAGACAAAAGGTTGATATCCAGGATCTATAAAGAACTCCTCAAAAACTCAACACACACAAAACAGATGATCATATCAAAAAATGGGCAGAAGATATGAAAGACACTTCTCCAAATGAAGACATACAAATGGCTATCAGACACATGAAAAAATGTTCATCATCACTAGCCATCAGGGAGATTCAAATTAAAACCACATTGAGATACCACCTTACACCAGTTAGAATGGCCAAAATTAACAAGACAAGAAACAAAAAGTGTTGGAGAGGATGCGGAGAAAGGGGAACCCTCTTACACTGTTGGTGGGAATGCAAGTTGGTGCAGCCATTTTGGAAAACAGTGTGGAGATTCCTCAAGAAATTAAAAATAGAGCTTCCTTATGACCCTGCAATTGCACTACTGGGTATTTACCCCAAAGATACAGATGTAGTGAAAAGAAGGGCCATCTGTACCCCAATGTTTATAGCAGCAATGGCCACGGTCGCCAAACTGTGGAAAGAACCAAGATGCCCTTCAACGGACGAATGGATAAGGAAGATGTGGTCCATATACATATGGAGTATTATGCCTCCATCAAAAAGGATGAATACCCAACTTTTGTAGCCACATGGACGGGACTGGAAGAGATTATGCTGAGTGAAATAAGTCAAGCAGAGAGAGTCAGTTATCATATGGTTTCACTTATTTGTGGAGCATAACAAATAGCATGGAGGACAAGGGGAGTTAGAGAGGAGAAGGGAGTTGGGGGAAATTGGAAAGGGAGGTGAACCATGAGAGACTATGGACTCTGAAAAACAATCTGAGGGTTTTGAAGGGGTGGGGGGTGGGAGGTTGGGGGAGCCAGGTGGTGGTATTAGAGAGGGCACGTATTGCATGGAGCACTGGGTGTGGTGCAAAAACAATGAATACTGTTATGCTGAAAATAAATTAAAAAAAATACAAAAAAAAAAAGTGCATTGAGTACCAACTTGGAATTCTTGAACAAGAAGTGCATACACTGTTCCAGTTTCCTCCTTTAGGCAGGCAGGGACTTTCATAACTTGCTACAGGCTCCTGCCAACATTTCCCCATAAAATTCACCTGTGAGATTCTTTTTTTTTTTTTTTAAAGATTTATTTATTTATTTATTTGACAGAGAGAGATCACAAGCAGGCAGAGAGGCAGGTAGAGAGAGAGGAGGAAGCAGGCTCCCTGCTGAGCAGAGAGCCCGATGCGGGGCTCGATCCCAGGACCCTGAGATCATGACCTGAGCCGAAGGCAGCGGCTTAACCCACTGAGCCACCCAGGCACCCCTCACCTGTGAGATTCTTTTTGATAAAACCCTATAGGTACAGACAGGTGAGTGAGGGAGGAAGGAGCATTGATTCAGATCCGCTGCACAAATCCCCTCCCCTTGGGGGAGGATTCTGTAGGAAGTTAAAATAAATCCTACAGAAGTGACAGATTCCTGGGGCACAGAACAAACTGGGGTTTGGTTTTTCTTTCCTCAGTTTCCCTGGGAAGCTTGGGTAATTCACCGTTGATCTGCTAATCTGCAGATTAAGGATTAAACGCACTTCAAGAAGACTATTTTGGCTTGGTTGTAACACAGTTTAACAACTTACTCCGAAGGAAGCCAAGAAAGCTTAGCTTTTCATGCTGTCTTTATTAGAGTTAATAATAATAAGTCTTAGAACACATAGTATGTTCCCGGGAGTTACCTAATCCTTACATCACTTAGGATACAGGTAGACTATCATTCTACCTTTCACGGATGAGGACAGTGAGGCACAAAACACCCAAAGTAACATGCCCAACATCACAATACTAGGGAGTGGCAGAGTCAGAATCTGAATCCATTGGAGGTGGCCCCAGAAACTTTGAGCTTAACCATGACGTCCTACTGCTGAGTTCCTTGAGCAGCTCTTAATTAAAAGTCAATGTCTCTTGAGAAAATGTGTTGCATTCTTTTGAAGAATTCTTGCTGCAGATTTTTACTTCCAGTGAAGTCCTCTTTGGCTTGACAGAGAATAAAAGTTGCCAGTTATGTCACAAGATGCTGGCTTTATTCAAATAACACATTTCTCTTCAACTTACAGTTATATATTTTTCTTTACAGTTTTTTTTTTGTTTTGTTTTGTTTTTTTTTAAACCTAGATAAATCCTGTAGAAGATGGTCTCTACATGGGGTATAAGAATCACAGGGGTCTGCACAGGGCAATCCACAAGGGTGTAAGAAGAAATACTTGAGCACCTAATCATTCCATCTCATTCGCTTAAATGTTCCATTATTAGTACCTTTTAATAAATAATATATTATTTATTGTTACAGTAGTTCTTCTATGTAATTTACAACTAATATTCACCTATATTGGAGAGTAACCCTCAAAAATGTTTTTGATAAAGGTGAAGATTCACACAGGTTGGCAGATCACTATTTTAGAGGTCCTAGAATTTAGGAATTTAACCTTTAATGCTTATTGCAATGAATCGAGTTCATCCCTTTCACAGGAGAGTTTAAGTTACCTTCTAAAAACTCACTGGAATTATGGTCGGTATCAAAGCTACATATACTTCTGAGGGATGCACTGTAACACAAAATTCTGAGATTTCTAGCATAGCATCTAATGCATAATGAACTCTCAAAGAATATGGTTGGAAAGAAAGAGGGAGGGAAGCAGCAGGAAAGGATGGGAGGAACGGAAGGAAGAAGGAGAGAAAGAAAGAAGGAAAGGAAAGTTGACATCTTTTTTTACATAGCCTTAAGACATGTTTAAGATTATGGATTTTGTACACAGTCTTGATTTTTCCCCTAGAGTTGGGAAACTTCCTAGGTAAGAAACACAGACTGTTCTTAGACTCAGCTCTATTAGGATGTTCATCCTGGAACTGAACAAATCTGGGGTCTTGTGGGAGTCAAGGGAAATTTCACAACATTATTGTGAAACAGATTCTGTTATTAACCTCATTTTACAGACATGGAAACTGAGGCCAGAGAGGTTAAGTAATTTGCCCAAGGTCACAGAGATAGTGACAGATGGAAGATTTAAACCCAGATAATCTGGCCCCCAAGGCCTTGCTCCTACTCTCTACATTATTACACTGGAATTCTTCATCTCTTCCTTCTTTCACATTTTTAAACTTCTTTTCCCTTTTAAGGATGACTTTGATTTTCATTTGAACATATTTATCTTGGATTTTGCAAGGTGGGGGCTGGGGGGCTTGCCACGGAGACTTCCCAGCATACTATGAAAGATTAGTTAAAACCATAATACCAAGAATATTGTCACAATAACCCACATTTTGTGTTGGTTCAACCCTTCAGTTTTCAAAGTACCCACAGATACTTCTATATTTAACACTTCAGATGCTTCTCAGGGAGACAATATTTTCCCATATCTGATAAAGAAAGACGATGGCATATAAATGGTTTAGTCACAATCACAAAGCTAACTAGAATTTGTATCATTTGATTCCTGGTCCTGTGTCCTTCAAACAATTTGTCCAACTTATATCCTTTGACAATGGGCAGTATAGGTGGGCAACTGTTCTTAAAGCACTCTAATAGCAATTCCTTACACTTGTAGAGAGCCAGATTAGCAAGTAGCTTCTGTGCCAGCTCTTAGTTACTGATGATGATCAGTTGTGTTAAGAAGGATTCTGAGGCTCAAATTCAGCTCTATGGGAAATGAGTGCAATCACAGATTAGTGACATCTTTCACTAGCACCTGTGCCATGATTGAGGGTGCACCTCTAGCATAGTCACTGAACCTCTTATTGAGATTTATATTCTGGAAATTGATGTCTTATATATTGCTTCTTCCAGATAGTGTTATCCCTTTGGGGACCCTACAGCACTATATTCATAGTTCTATGTTTTTTTTTTAATAACTACATAAATATCTAATGTCATTTCTCTCTCTCTCACTCTTAAAGTCGGAGACCTCATTTATCTGAGTATTTCCTTAGCCTGACACGAATCCTGGCACATAGCAGGACTCAATAAATTGTTGTTGAACATTTTATAGCTGAAAGTAATTTTGTGAGATGAGCATTATCAGCTGTCAGTTGAAGAAGGCTGAGAAGTCCATGAAAGCCATCTTGAGTCGACACAGAGCTAATGAGATTTTTCTCTGCACTCTGTCTTATTCCTAACATGCAAATGGCTTTCCTCACGACCATTGGGACTTTTGAAAGCCATTAGTATTCTAGGAGGGGACAAAAGATTTCTAAAGTTGCTCTCTCCAGCTGACCTACTGCACTTTGTTTGAAATTACGCTGCCTGTGTTTCCTGCAAACTTCATCAGTTCCCTACAGACATGAAAAGGAATCATTTCCACCAAACCATCTTGCTAGAAGACCTTTACTAAAATTGTCCTGAAGAAGAAATTATTCTTCACCCCTGGGGTCACTTGGTAGCTAAAACAGACTTCTTCTTTTTCTTTTAATCTGTTCTACTTCACTGCCTCCCTTTTTGTGTGTTCTTAAAGGTATTGCCTTATTTACTTTGATGGTTTCTCAACTAATTGAACACAACAGTGAGTTCATTCTTCCTTGACTCTTTTGGATGTTTCTACTACCCTAGGGGGAAGGGTCCCTATCAGACAGCTAGACTTTGAGATACTTGCTTATTGATATCACTTTAAATGCTATTGTTATATATGATGCTGTTAAAAGCTTGTACATTTGACTAAAATGAAACATAGAGACTGCAGTGATACCATACATAGCGTGTGATGGCAACATTCCTGATTTATGGATAGGGAAATGGCTTCTGAAAACAAAAGGATGGGTAAATCTTATAGCTTGATCTTAGTTCCATGTAAGTTGTCACCAAAGGTTCCTAAAAGATTTAAAAAAACACAACTAAGGAATTATCTTATATGAAGATAAGGAACATGAACTGTGAAGTCCAAATCATATCGAACCATTACTTAGGCGAAAGAAAGAATTGTCTTAGAACTGGATTCTTCCTTCTGACATGGAGATGACTTCTTTCTAACTCCATAGTTAGCAAATATTTTCTGACTCCCTGACGCAGGTGCACATGTGTATACATAAGCACACACACCCCACAGAAAAAGGAAATCTTCCCCAACTGGTCATGTTGATATGTATCTCGTCACTTCCTTTCTCCATCCTTCTCTACCAAATTCATGTTATGAAACGCTCTCAAAACCACTTTCACCACAGTCAGGGTTTTACGTGAAAAGCCCTAAAACTCTAAGGAAACATTCCTACTACCTTCTCCTTCTGCACACTGGCCCATACCCAGCAACTCTCCAGAGCCCAGGATTTTCCAAGCTTCTATCTTTAGTGAGCCATGTGTGTAATGAATCATAGTGTCCACCTGTAAGTGTCATAAACAGATGGTATAAATATGCTTGCATAATATGACTCAAAACACATCTCCAGTTTTAGCTGGAGTTCAAACAATATTTGCAGTTCCAAGAAACCTGTGGCTGGCAGCTTCAGGGTCAGTGGGCGGAGAATACCGGAAGACTGAAGCCCATGTTCCCTGCTGCCTGTCAATGCAGACTCCAGGGCAGGGGCCGGGGAGAAGGTGGAGTGGAGGAGGAGTGACAGGAAAGCCTGTTTTCCACTGGCTCTTGAAGCCATTCAAGACCAAGAAATTGGTCTTTGGATCCTATGGGAGTGGGTGGTTTCACATACAGCCTTCCCTTTTCCTGGAATGCCCTTCCCTCCCCCAGAATCCCTCCCATTTTCCCTGTTTGTCTCTCCTCTGCTTATCAGATCCCAGCTTCCATGTGCTTTCCTGTGCGAGGGGAGGCCTTCCCAGCCCCCAGACCAGCAGAGGGGTCTGTGCTTCGTGCTCATGATGCTCCAGTGTGGGAATCGTCTAGGGCAAGGGTTGTGCCATCTCTTACGTGGATGGAAGCCCAACCTTGCACACAGACACTGCTGGGCAATTAATACACCTTGTTCATTTGAAGGCCTGTCCCCAAAACACTGACCAAGCGAAAGAGCCCAGTTGAAAACTCAGGATGAGGTGATCTGGCTTCTTAAAGAACGTTGAGGATTGACTTTTGAAGAAAAAGGGGAATAGAGTCATCCTTGATTCTTTAAGTTCCATTCCTTCTTCAGCATGTATCCCCCAGGAGATCCAGAGGAAGCATCCTGTCCTCTCGGAGATCCTGTCCAGGCTCCCCAGGCAAGCAGTAGCTTCCTCTTCTGTGACCACATAGTGCTTACTCATAGCCTGGGTTTCTTTTCATCTCTTTTTGACCTTCCTTACCAGGTCCCTAGCTATTTAAGGTGGTGAACTGAGTCTCTGGTTCTTCTGCCTTGGTCTATTTTTCCTAGGAACCAAGTATGCTGCTGGGCATTGGATAAGCACTCACATTTGTTGAAATGATTGAGATGTTGGTGAGGACAATAGAACATCTACTCAGTTAACCAACATTCAATAAATGTTTATTGAGAGCTCCACTGTTTACCAAGTCATGTTTCAGGTGCTTGGAATGTATCAATAAAACATTGCTTCTTCAAATAAGCATTTTGGAGATATTTAACTTTTCCACAAACTAGAGAAAGGGTTTTTGGGTTTGTTCTGTAACTCTGTTGACCTAAGAGATGCACATAGCCAGTACAAGTTGCTAAACACTAGGTGTTAAATCCTAAGGTAGTGATTGAGAGTCAAGCTCAGTGTTATTACCTTTTTTCTTTTTTTTTTTAAGATTTTATAATTTTTTTTTTTGAAGAGAAAGAGAGTGAGCAAGAGGGAGAATGCACAAGAGCCAAGGGAGGGGCAGAGAAGCAGACTCCCTGCTGAGCAGGGAGCCTGCCTTGGGACAGGATCTCTGGGATCATGAGTTGGGCCAAAGGTAGATGCTTAACCGACTGAGCCACCCAGGCCCTCACGGTATTTCTTCTTAATGGTATCCTTAATGGATGAACTTAGTACACTGAAAAAGTGTATTCAGTAACAGAAATATAAGAAGGGGCTAAGTTAGCAAATAATTGCTATGCTTACCGGTGTCACCATGGGCACAAATATCAGTGTCATAGTGAGCGTTCCTTTCACTTTTTTCATTATAAGCACCCTCAAATGTCAGAAGGCTAAGAGCTTGGTTATCTTGAACCAGTTTCTAAAATTGTACTCAATTAAATTTCATTTTTAAAAAAGTGTCTAGTCCTTCTTCAGTACATAATCCTCTTTATCATGTTTAAATTAAGTTCACCTAGGAATAGATTTTTTGTAGTTTGTTTTAAGCTAGCATCATTAAAAATGCACACGAATTTCATGCTGTGCAATCTTTATCTTTTCTAATGATGTTACTTTAGTTGAAGAGTGCTTAAACAACTAGGACTTGCTTATTATCAGTCATTTTGACATTGAGGGTGATGTGTGGAATATAGCAATTCATGTCAATTATTATCCACTGGCACACTTCATTTCTGAGCCAGTAAGCAAAATTTTCGGGAGCAAACCTTCAATGTTAATTGAAAAATCAATAAACTTCTGATGGAGTGAGTTTCGTGCCTTGTATTTCCCTAATTTTAGAAGCCGCCTCAATTTAAAGCCGTGGTGTTAGCCCCATTAATATTATTTTGTGAAAAGACAGATGGTGACTTTTTATTCTTCTAGCCCATAATGGAGACATGTATCAAATTATTTCTAGATTTATACTAACAGGGTTTAACATTTCTTAAAGGGCTTTGTGGCACTGCAGACTTCATAAACAGATCCTCCCATTCATCACGGATCCTTACTCCCTGTGGAAGAACTACAGCAGCAATTACATCTGAGACAGGGACTCTCGAACACAGTTTAGGATCAGGGAATGAATGTCTTCTATAATCGAAACATAGAAGCTGGAAAAAATTATTCCCACTGGACTTGGTAGAGGCTCACTGAGTCTGAATCGCAGGTCAAAACCTTAGGGACTGTAGAAACTTCCTGAACCCTATCGCCTTTGGTTCCTGGAAAGACCAATCCTCAGCAAGATTGTGAACTAGAACAATGTTCACTTCTGGTTCCCCTTCTCCTCACAGAGCCATCAACTGCTGCAAGGAGGAACATGCCTCGGCCCCAGAGTAGAGGTATGACTAGAATTAAATTCTGAACCCAATGTGGAGTGTGGCTCAGTCATTTCCCAGTGATATGACCTGGGGAAATCCATTAGCCTCCTTGAGACAACACGCTCCTCGTATGATATACACAATGACACATAACTCCCAGGTTTTTTTGAGGATTACATAGGTTAATGTGTGTAAAACAGCTCAGTCAACTGAGCAATTGACACACGTGGTAGATAATATCATCATTATCCATAAAGTAGCTCCTGCAGAGAAACTGGCAAGACCTTTTCATGGTTGGTGTTCACCCCCTGGCAGTCATCTTGTTCAGATGCCAAGATTCCTCATACCTTTCTCCTGGCAACATCCAAATTTAAGGTCTTGATGTTTCAGAGACAAAATAAAAACTGTAACTGTCAAAACTCTGATGGAATTTTTTTTTTTTTGAGATTTATTTATTTATCTTAGAGAGAGAACACACAAGCAGGGGAAGGGGAAGAGGGAGAGGGAGACAAGCAGACTCCCTGCGGGGTGGGAGCCCAATGTGGGGCTCAATCCCTGGGATCCTGCCTGATATCAAATGATCTGAGCTAAAATCAAGAGTCAGACGCTTAACTGACTGAGCCACCCAGAGACCCATCTGATGGAAGTGTGAAAGCAAATTAAATCAGTTACATAAATTGTGAAACACATGAATTTTATTTGTTCTGTGATAGTTTAAACACTGCCTTTTTTTTTTTTTTTTTTTTTTTTTTAAGAAGAGTAAATGAGAAACAGACTATGGGCACCCCCTTTTGAGAGGCAGGCTGCTCCCATTGTCAAGCAGTCATGCTTCTTAAACCTTTTTTTTTCCCGCTAAGTTTGTGATGGATGAAACAGCAAAGATACAAAAATATTAGCAGGATGTTAGCATTACATTAAAAGGATTGGAATATTAAGCAGAAGAAAATGCTCAAAGTGGGAAAGATAGAAAAGAAATGTTTGTCATTCGTGCAGCATAACAATACTGGGGAAGGCCAGCCAGGTTCCTCACACCCACATCCAACCTCTCAGGAAATCCTGTTGGCTCTTCCTTCAAAATAGATCTAGAAAGTGCCTTGCCTGAATCAGTGCAGTAGCCTCCAGACTGGTTTCCCCCAACTGTGTCTGTCTGCCCAGTCTTCTCTCAATTCTGCTGCAGAATAATCCTTTTAAAATGAAAAAAGATCTTGTCATTCTTCTGTTAAAAACCCTTCAGGGGGTTACATCTCACTCAGAGTGAATGCCAAAATCCTGAAAATGCCCAGAAGGCCCTCTTTATCCCGCTCTATCTCTTTGACATTGGCCCTTTTAGTCTTCTGCCGCTCACTCTGAATGCCTACATCTTCCTCCTTGTCAACAGGCATCTTCCTGCCTGAGGGCCTTTGCACTGGCCATTTGCTCTGCCAGGGGCAGCTTCAGTAATTCATGATCTTTTCCAAACACCAAACTGGTTGTACTTGCATCTGCTTCCATTCTTTGCCTAAATAGCCTTGTCTCCAAGTCCACCCTGAACAATCTGCCCACCAATTCCCAGCTTCCCGATATTGTTGAACCAGCTTTATTTTTTCTGTAGCACTTGTCACCATGTAATATACCATTACTTTATTTATTTATTATGTTTATAATTGATTGCCTCTCTTCCATCCGTTTCCCCAATACAAATTCCAAGAACGCAAGGATACGTGTCTATATGGTTCATGTATGTATCCGATTTGTAGAATGAATAAATGGGTGATATTCCTGACCGTATGCTTTAAAGAAGGTATTTTTCAAGGGAAACTTGAGAGAGAAGCACGGAGCCTGGAGGATAGCACTTTGTCAACAAGGTACAGACCCAAGAAAAACAGAGGGCAAGTTATAGAAAGACAAATGGAGCAACTGAATTTAATGAACAGAACTAAAATGAGATTATAAAATTCCAAAGACTCATTTTAAGCCTCCAGTGTCTTTTTTTATAAAAAAATGTTTTGTTTGTTTGTTTATTCATTTATTTTAGAAAGAAAAAGTGCAGGAGCCAGCGTGCTGAGCAAGAAAGTGTAGGGGCAGAGGGGGCGTGAGGGGGACAAGAAGACTCTGTGCTGGCTGAGCACGAGCCCATCACAGGGCTTGATCTCATGACCCTGAGATGATGATCGCTGAAATCTAGAGTCCAAAGTCTAACAGACAGAGCCACCCAAGCGCCCTATTAGATCTCCAGCTTCTAAACATATTAATTATTCAGCTTAATTCTCCCTTTGTGCTTTCTATGAAAACTGGGAAACATTCTGATTTTACATTTTTGTTATGTTGAAAGAGTGGGTAAAATTTGGTGTAATAGAACAATGATGTTCCTGCTAGAATTTATACCTCAATTACTATATCTTACAGCAAAAGTCACAGCCCCTTCCATATTTATCTTTCAGTCAATGTATTTGATGTCAATACACTCTGGGAAAGCTGTAATTATGCACCACCATTTGAAATCAGAAGAACAGCTTTTGAATAGGCAGAAGCAGGATTTTGTCACTGCTTTTGTCCTGGAAGACTGTGTGACAGTCCTGTATTCCAGCCAGCTGCTTTTGTCCTGAGCGAGGCACTGAGGGTCAAACCCCCATGTGAATGCCTCTTCCTTCTGGACGGTCTCACTTGTCACATGTTCACACCGATATGGTAAGGGCTGGAAGGTGGGGAGGATATAGTACAGCTTAGATATTAAATTTGCTCTGTACTCACCATGTTTCAGCACTTCATTTCAAGAAGGTGTTTTAAACTTTGTGTTTCCATGCCTCTGTTTGGGAAGGGGGTGGCCATATTAGCCGTTGACCAAAGACAAAGTTGATGGGTTTGATGAGAACCCAGAAGTTCTCTCTCACCCATTCCTAGGGTATCCCTTGGGACTGTTTTGCATCGCCTTTTATAAAGAAAATCTTCAAGGACTGGGAAAGTTGGAAGTAAAATGAACTAGGAAAAGTATTTGTATTATTTTTAGAGCTTCCCTGGGGATGGGGCCAGATTTATTTTACTAGTGTTCTTGTAGTGGGACCCCCTGTAGGGCCTAGATTACGTGTGTGACCTCAACTGGGAACAGGTGCATAGAACATCTTGGGTGCTGGACACTGATGGCCAAGGTCCTCAGGGTAGAAACCCATCTCTGACACCCCATGTACATACACACACACACACACACACACACACACAGACACATACACACACACGTGTGTGTGCACATACGTCTGTGATGATGTGTGGTCCCCTGCCTTAGGAATGGTGGGTAGAGGGTCCTTCACTGAATATTCTAGATAGCATGAGGCCTCAACTCTTCTTCTATGACACTGAGGACAAGGTGTCATATGGAAGCCTGGATACAATTGTTCAGTTTTTCCAGAAACATGGAGGCTCAGAACATACCATCCAATTTCCTAAACTAAAGTAAGATGACATTCCTTGCTTCCAAGTTTTGTGGAATAAAAGTCATACCTGCTATTTACATGGATTATCATAATTATCTAACAAAAAGATCCCATTGCAGTGTTACGACTGCAGTAACACACCATTGCATCTGCACCATGCCATTTTTCAGAGTGTGGTCCCCAGCTCAAATCGACGGAGTCTATTCCTTCTAGAATGTGGAAATTGACTGCAAGGTCATGCATTTGATCTCCGCTTTCCAAAGCTAAATGGAGAGAAAGTGAGACTGAAGCATCTAGCAATTCGGTCCACAGAGTGGAAAATCTGAAATGTTCCAGTCCTCAACATTCACTTTTAAATTTACCACAGAGATTATTTTTTAAAAGTTTTAACTGCTATTGCCTCCATTACATAATGCTTGGTTCTGCACCCTGCTGAGGAGAAACGAGCTGAGAGACACAGGCATTTCAGACATGGATCCTGTGCTCTGTGGGTTCGTGGGAAACACTTTCTGTGGTTAATTCCCCCAGGCCACCCACCCTGTGGCCTTAGGTCAGGAACCTCTTACCTGAAACAGCTCTTGGCGTTCCTCATTGTGTAATGGCAGGGCAAGACCTTAAGGAGAACTCTGGCTCCTAAAAAATCGGCAGTGTGGACACCCGGCATGAAGTGACTAAGCACGCGGCTTGACCACATCACAGTGTGGGATTTGAGAATTCACTTTTGGGAGCCTCCAGTTCTTGAGAAAGGAGAGGACGTGATGTGAACGGGTGTTCCCAGAGTCTCGGATGTTTGTTCAAGATTATTGCAAACCTCATTGCTTTGGATTCCCTGTGCCTATGCAGCAGACATCGACCCCACTCACCCTTGACAATGGGCAATGTTAGAAAACAGCAAGACTCTATTCTGGCTCCCTTGAAAGCTGGGCTCCTAGATAGCAGAGTTTACCATCAATCATCTTTACACCTTCCCTCTGTTCTCTCTGGAATATACCAATATGGCGATGCCTGCATTATGTCACGCCAACAAAAGTCAGATTGCCCAAACTTCCATTGCCAAAGCCATTGGACATTTTTTTGCCCTTATCCCATTTAATCTGCCCTCAGTATTTGATGCATTTGACTAGTTCCTTCTTTATTTTATTTATTTTTTTAGATTGTACTTATTTATTTGACAGAGAGAGAGAGAAATCACAAGTAGGCACAGAGGCAGGCAGAGAGAGAGGGAAGCAGACTTCCCACTGAGCAGAGAGCCCGATGTGGGGCTCAATCCCAGGACCCCGAGATCATGACCTCAGCCAAAGGCAGAGGCTTAACCCACTGAGCCACCCAGGCGCCCCTAGTTCCTTCTTTAAATGTTCTCCTTATTTGATTTTGACAGTGCCTTGTTCAATATCTCCTCAATTCTCTCCTTTTCATTTCAAGTAAATTTTTATTGAATGACTGTCCTGCATCATGAACTAATACAAAAAGAAGAAGTCATCATTTGTCCATTTATGAATCATTTTTGCAGTACCGGGTATTGCCCTCGAGTCTTTGACTTTGTGAAACTGTATGGAAAAGCATTTAAAACCATGGCTACTGCAAGGAATCTATTGGAGTTCAAATGCTAGCTCTGCCACTTAGTGGCTGTTCAGAAGGGAGTCCTTGGAGAGCAGATTCTGAAATGATTAGTTAGTAGGATGTTTATTAAGGAGTGCCCTTGAGACCAACACCTTGGGCAAGAAGCAAGATTGGGCAAAAAGAAAAGTCTGCTGTGTGCACTCTCTCATCAAAGGTAATTGCATGGGGATCTGAAGTTGGAATAAGCTTTCAGAGTTATTTGAGCCTGGGGAGAAAAGCCTTTGCCTTTGTACCCCTGGAATTTGCCAATTATTGGTTGTAGGCTGCCCCCCTGGAAGGACCTTTATGACTTTGGGCAATGTGGCTCTCCTCCCAATGGGGCTGAGAGCCGAGGGCTGTTAGGCAGCAACACTGCTTGCCGTTAGAGATATTTGCCCTGGTCCTAAAGGCAGAGAGGCAGAGCCTCATAGTCCCCATTACCATTGCTCTATATCCTTTGAAGTCATCTTTCTGTGCCTCACTTCCATGGCTACAAAATAGAAATAATGAGAAGCGCCTGGGTAGCTCAGTCGGTTAAGTGTCTGCCTCCCGCTAGATCATGATCCCAGGGTCCTGGGATGGAGCCCCACATCAGGCTTCTTACTCAGAGAGGAGTCTGCTTCTCCCTCTCCCTCTGCCTCTACCCCCCTGGTCATGCTCTGTCCCACTCCCTGTGTCTCTCTCCCTCACTTTTAAATAACTAAATAAATAGAAACCTTAAAACAAAACAAAACAAAACAGGGCCGCCTCAGTGGCTCAGTGGGTTAAAGCCTCTGCCTTCGGCTCAGGTCATGATCCCAGGGTCCTGGGATCAAGCCCCGAGTCGTCGGGCTTTCTGCTCAGCGGGGAGCCTGATTCCTCTTCTCTCTCTGCCTGCTTCTCTGCCTACTTGTGATCTCCGTCTGACAAATGAATAAATAAAATCTTTAAAAACAAAACAAAACAGAATAGGGATAAAGATATTATATAACACATGGGTTTACTGTGATTGCTTCAAACTGTATCTGACACAAACTAGTGTCCAGTAAAATTAGTTACTGCTTTATTCCTCAACCACTCAAGACAACACATATTAGAGGGCTGAATTCAACAGACTGCCAAACTATAACCTTGGACTCATTCTAGACCCCTGCCCGCATTCAATTAATAAATTCTGTTGATTCTTTTTTTGTTAAGATTTTATTTATTTGGGGGGGGGGTAGAAGCATGAGGTGGCAGTGGGGCAGAGGGAGAGAGAGAAGCAGGCTCCCCGCTGAGCAGGGAGCCTGGTGTGGGGCTCGATCCCAGGACCCTATGATCATGACCTGAGCTGAAGGCAGACACTTGACCGACTGAGCCACTCTGGCGCCACTACTGATTCTTTTAACCATATTTTTCTTATTAGTGACCTCTTCTCCAGCTCCCACAATACTTCCCTAGTTCAAATCCTTATTTGCTGTTATCCTGACCATGTCTTTGCTTCCAGTATTTCTCTCTTCCAAATAATCCTTTGTAAATAGCTAATGATCTTTTATACAAATTCAAATCCAACCATCCTGTTCCTACTTAAAATACCATTACCAGTAAGACAAAGTACAAGTTTCTTAGCAGAGAGACAATCATTCCAATTCTTGCCTCTCCCTTGTATGTAGCAAATTCTCCAGCAACAGCTAATTACTTTTAACTTACCTTAAGAAGCTCTGGCATTGCTCTGGGACCTTAACAATTTTTTTTTTTTTTCTGAGTTTAACTTCTCACCATAGCTAAAATATTTTTTCTTTTATGAAGCCTTCTCTAACTTGTATACATGAGTGCACAGATACACAAAGACCTTCCTTTCTCTGCCTGTGGGAAAATTCCTATCTCCTCCCTATGACCCTGCCTCTTCTGTTCAGGTCTGGATTTAAAGCACTTACCATATTGTATCATAATGTGATATGGTGAGCTCTGGAATTGAACAGTCCTAGATTTAAACCATAACTCAACTCTTAGTGGAGTGGCCTTTGACCAACTGTACCCTTGATTTTCTCAATTTACCCTGGGAAGGTATACGTAAGGGTTAAGTGAGAAAATACATACCAAAATACATACCAAATGTACAAAGTGTGTACTCAGTACTTAGTAGCTATGAATATATTGTGTTTATCTGCCTGTCTCCTTTATTGATTATAAGCTCTTCAACAGAAGAAGCCTTACCTTCTACATCTTGGTTTCTTTGACATCTAAGAGAATGTCTGGCATATTAAATGAATAATTGCTGGATACATGGCTAAGGAAAGGTTTGATATGTATCATATATCATATTGAAATTGCACAGTAGTGTAAAGGACAGACTTCTGGGGAAAAAAAGTAAAATGTCAAGTGTATGATACAGAAACTTAGGAGTTATTATTCTATTTTAAAATGAGAATGCTTCCTAGTCTCCCTTTTGAAAAAGTGAAAGCTGCTTCAAAGGTTAACTCATATGTGGTTGTGTCATCTCAGGTAGATAAGCATTATTTTCCCCTGCTGATGGGAATAAAAATCATACTGGCTAGTTAATGGTAGTATGGTATTTGTTCATTCATTCATTCAGCAATTATTTGTTGAGCATCTGCTAAATGTGAACCATACAGATGCAAGTCATTAGAAGATGAACAAAGACCAATATGGCTCCTGCCTTCAAGAAGCCTGCAGTCTAGCTGGGGGTATGGCTGTTACAGCAGCAAGTCACAATCAACGTGTAAGACCTCTCATAGCAGATATACACGACACTACCACAAAACAGACCACCAAACTCGTCTGGAGGTAGCCGGGGAGGGAAGAGTATAGTACAGCAGTGCAGAGCACAGAGTTCCTAAGGGGCTTTGTGGTCCTAATTAAGTCTTTGGACTTTATGCAAGGGTACTTTGTAGGATGAAACAAGGGAACAAAAGGATCATATTTCTGTTTTATGAAGACCACTCTGACTTCTTTATGGAGGTTGGATGAAAAAGGCCCAAAATGAAGCTAGAAAGATCATCTGGGGGGCCACCAGAAATTTAGACAGTCAAGTCTTCAGCCTCAGAATCTGATGATCATTCACTATTTCTTTGTCTTCCAAGGAATGAGTATTATGGTATTAGGCTAATAAAGAGTAGGCACCCTAAGTGTAAGGACAATAAGGACTCTGATTACACAAGAAAAAATAATAGTTACATGTAAAAGAGCAATTTAGAAACCATCTTCTCTATGACTCTTTCAGGTGGAGAAATTTTGGCTCACAAAGGGATGTATCTCACCTAAGTCCCACTCACTAAGCTTCACATTGTACCATGTCCTGAAAGCAAGAGAAAAGAAATAGAGGCAAGTTCCCCAATTCCAAGAATTTTTTAATCCGGTTGGAGAAAATAAATAGTCTACTTAAGTGAATTGCAACCAAGGATGAAGAATGAATTTGAGGCTAATTTTTTTCCCACTCCTCTAACTAAGCATCCTTGATGATGAATGAGAAATCTTTATGGGCCCTTCAGCTCTATACAAACCTATATAAGATCATAGCCAGCAGTAGAGTTTCTCCAGAAGGGCTACCACTACTGTGCCTGAAAGAATTCCAAATTCTCCTCTTCTCTATAGGAATAGTTTGCAGAAATAGGGATAGAGTAGGAATATCTCCCCATTCATACTCCTTTAACCTCTCCCTGCATGCATTGCAGACCTATTCAGATGATTGGTGGCTTGGAGCCACATATTTAACTCCTTATCCCCAGAGTGGACAATGAATATGACCACACAAAAAGGCTTGAAGACCCACAGTCTGATACTATGGAAATATTGTAATTATGGAACAAGGCTTTGAAGAATATCAGATATGTAGTTATTGGACATCATGTCTTCCCTGCAATAAAAATGTATTTTTAAAGTATGGGCAGTTTCTTAATTTTAAACATAGCACTAATAATTTAATATTTATAAGGCAACTTAAATGTTTCTAAAAAAGAAAATACAGTTTAAAATACAAAGTGTGTCAGGACTTTCCAGTGGTTAGCTCTGGAGTTTGAATCCTGGTTCCACTCTGACTAATCATTTGAACATAAACAGATTATTTATCATCTATGTCCCTCAATTCCTATCACTAAGATAGTGATAATAAGCGTGGTCACCTCACTGATGTTGTCAGGAGGGTTAAATGACTCAACATGTGTAATGAGAATGATACTTAGAATGATACTTGGCACAGAAACATTAATTATTATTATGTTGTTATTTTGAAGACTTTGAGGGGCGCCTGGGTAGCTCAGTGGGTTAAGGCCTCTGCCTTCGGCTCAGGTCATGATTCCAGGATCCTGGGATCGAGCCCCGCATCGGGCTCTCTGCTCAGCAGGGAGCCTGCTTCCTCCTCTCTCTCTCTCTCTGCTTCTCTGCCTACTTGTGATCTCTGTCTGTCAAAATAAATAAATAAAAAATAAATCTTTAAAAAAAAAAAAAAATTTTTGAAGACTTTGAGAACATGTGGTCTTGTCCACCAATAAATTTCCATAAAGCTATGAACATGTAAATGCTTGCCTGTAGAACTGACCACAATTCATATCAAAAGCAACTATTACCCTACCTCTCACCTACAATTCTGAGTTATGTGGCAAAGTATTTATAATTATTTATCCTGTATTTTACATGGAGATTTCAAAATTCCACTGATGACTCTAGGATGGAGAAATGAAAGTTGAGAGAGCATCACATCATGTTGGGCTCTAATCGTCTCATACAGAAACCATATGTAAAGGTCCAACATATTCTTTGAAAAGAAAGATGTAGGGTGGTGCCAGGCCAGATTAAAGGTCTCTGGAGTTGTGGTTGTGCACACCCTGTTTAACGGTTGTGAGAACCCACTTCACAACCAAGGACCCATGGAACTTCCTTTAAAGTTCCATCTCTGAAAATTGTAGGGCAAATGAAATATCATGTTGCAACAAATGATTATCAGTTGCAAGAGAGTGGAAGGTTCTTATGCATTAAAAGAAATCTTTTGAGTACCTACTCTTTGCCAGGTATCTAGATAGACATGAGGCTTCCAATAAGAAAACTTCAACCCTCCAGCCAAGAAAGTTCCAATTAATGGAGGAAAGAGAAAAGTAAAAATTTCCTATATGGTGTGATAATAGAGGTATGTAAAATTCAAGACAAGCAGACAAGGGGAGTGAGGACAGGGTGCTGTTAGAGGAGGCTGTCCACAGAAAGGCAGAGCCTGAGCTGAACTATGAAGGACAAATAGGAGTCAATCATTAAATAAGATATTATCATGAGAAGAGCATTTTAGTTAGAAGGAATAAAGTCCAGGAATTTGGCATGTTTGGCAAACTGCTATCATCTCAGTACATCCAGGACACACAACCTGGGGTAAGTATTGGTGGGAGTTGAGACTGGAGAAGGCTTTTGTCTTGAATATCTTGCTGAACAGTTTAGACTTTATTCTGTGGGTAGTAGGGGCCCCTGGGTGATTTTTGACAAGATAGTAACACAATCTTACTTTTTGTTTTAGAAAGGTTCCTCCAGATGCAGTGTGGAAAATGGGGTGGGGGTGGGAGAGCTACAGAGATGCTTGGATAATAAAATGACAGGTGATGAGGGTTGGCATTTATCATGGTGGGAATGAACATAAGGGATAGATCAGATGCATAGTACAGTGATAAAACTTACAAGACTAAGTCACTGATTAACTGGAAGTGTTGGGAAAAAAGAGAGAAAGTAGGAGTCAAAGAAGATCGCCATATTTCCGATGTAAGTAAATAAATTAGCAAAGAGAGATGCTGATGATTGACATGGAGCACACGATTGAAACAGATGGTAAATCAGGGGATGGGCTAGAACAGTCTCAGAGTGCCTTCCCACTCCCCTGTGACGTACTGCAAACACTTTCTGGTTATCTAGAATTCTTTCCCTAACCACGTTACATATTAATTCATAAGAAGAGCAAACAGGAAGAATTATATTTAGATTTCTATTATGTTATAATTGACTTTAATTCACTTGCAATGAAAATTGAGCACTTATAGAGAGTAAATGCAATTTACTCTCTATAAGTGCTCAATTTTCATTGCAAGTGAATTAAAAGCCCATATGTGCCACATCTTGGAGAAAAAGACTTTGATTTAGAAAGCATTGCATTAATAATAATGATCATAATAACAGTAATAATAATAATTGATGTTAAATTGGCACTTACTGTGTATCTAGTTTTGTGTCAAGCTTTTCCCAGGCATCATTTCATTTAAGCCTCACAATAAACCTATGAGGCAAGTACCAGTATTCTTCCCATTTTACAGATGGGGAAATTTGAGGCTTAGAGAGTTTGATCACCCACCTTTAGAAAATTAGCCAGGATTCAAAGTGAGGTGGTCTGCTGTTGTGGTATGAGCAAAAGAGTGGGGATTCAGAAACCTGGTTTAGTGTCCTAATATCACCATTTATTGGCAAAACACAGTCATATCACCCTTCTTCATATGTAAAATATAAGTCAAAGGATGAGTTACTTGGACAAGAAGATTTGAAAATGTTGGAATCAAGACCTCTGTAGCCCTTTCAAGTGTTGGCATTCTGTGATTTTGATGTGCACAACGGAATGTTCATTCTGAGAGTGACTCTGAACTCTCAGGGATATGGTGACTGGTCCATACCATAAGCCAACGGGACAAGCACGTCACTGAAAGGAAGGCAGAACATTGTCTAATAAACGAGATCACTGGTTTAATTCAGACATTTATGAAAGCCCCTCCACATTTCTCCTGGCTACGGTTTTGTACTCAACCTAAGGAATTATTTGGCTTGTTGCCCTTTCCTTTATAGGAAAAGGAGTGAGGACAATTTCTCCAGAGGAGAAAAATCTTGTTCTCACATAAACAAAGATCTCCATCCCTGTCTATGTTTTAAAACGATACAAGAAAGGGACTTTTTGTGTTCAGTTCTCTTGAATTTTGCCATCTTTCTTTTACCTTGTAGTTATATTGCCCAAATATGGTAGAATAAAAACCCTTCTAAGTAGAGATTTGGAGAGTATAAACATTTCCAGGAAAACCTACAGAAAGGGTCTTTTCAAGCTACACTTGGGGAAAGGGACTTTTTGTGTTCAGTTCTCTTGAATTTTGCCATCTTTCTTTTACCTTGTAGTTATATTGCCCAAATATGGTAGAATAAAAACCCTTCTAAGTAGAGATTTGGAGAGTATAAACATTTCCAGGAAAACCTACAGAAAGGGTCTTTTCAAGCTACACTTGGGGGCAGCAAAGTGAGAGGTGAAGATCCTAGCTGTTTCTAACTTCCGTCTTTTACACTGAGCTTTGAACAGCTCTTTCATTGTGGCTATAGGGAAGTTATTGGGGTTTTTTGGTAATTCCTTCTCTTAGGAGATAAAACAAAATGGCCACTTTGGACATTAAAAGTTCTGTGATGTTAGTCCTACTCTTGGGGTTGAGAAGAAAATACATATTGTGACTCAAGTCACAATACTTATTAACTGTGTGATTCCAGATAATATTCCTGAACCTCCATTTCTCATTTGTAAAATTGAATCAACATCCTTCTTTCAAAGGTTGTCAAGAACTTTAAATGCAATAATATATGTAAAGTACTAGGGCCAGTGCCTGGCTGAAGTTCAATAGATGAGAACTAATCACATTGTTCAAAAGGAGCGGACGAGTATTCCGAGGTAACAGAAGTAATGCTAACGGCGTAGTATGCCCTATCCATTGGGCGTGACCATCTACGAGATGTTCTTCCATCTACCATATTGAGCCTTTTTATAGCACACATGAGTAACAATAGCCAACAGATGCTGCATCAATAAACAAACAGAATAGAAAATAATTAACACAATATGCTTGCATGCATGGAAGTTTCCATCAGAAATTACAACGCTCAAGATCTGAATTCTTCTTGACAGCAATTTGAGCTCAAAATAGCTCTGTATGTGCATTAGTTATTATTTTGTGTCCTTTCAGGAATACCTGCTCTCTATGGTTGGTGGTGAGTATTGATGAGAAGCAGACACAGGAAGAAGAGAAATTGTGCTGGGTTAATAAGAATGTCTGAGGCATAGAAAGAATATTAATATACTTTGTGCAAAAATGGGCTGATCCAGCTGAGCTCGGATATCAAACCTATCTGTGTATACAAGGATGTTAATTTTTAGTGAAAAATCTTGGCTGAATACCAATACGTTCTGGGAAAAAGAGGTCATGTTATACAGATTCCTTCCCAGAGAGCTTTGCTGTCCACAAAGAAAACTTTCCTGAAAAGACAATTATTTTCTTCTTTGGCTCATCTTTGAGGATTGGTCGAAGTAGGTCATTTTGCATCTGAAGACCACCACAAAGTTCAGAGAAGGTAGGAGGGGCCTTCCCTTTAAATTCTTGGTCAACCATTCGCATTTTCCAAAAGTTAGTTGACAATTATAAGGTTTGGGGACTTCCAGTTATAATTGTATTGCAAAAGTAATAAGAGAGAAAACAAGCAGAGGTTATGTTAACAGGCCCCTGGTGGCTCTCAAAGACATGTGGTTCAGCCTTTGAAGTCAGTTTCAATAGGTTTTCATGAGAAATACGTAGAGTAATATGCTCTCATTTTAGGTTTTACAAGTCATACTGTTTAATGTCCTGATGTTGTTTCTTGTAAATTTGTTTTAGGGACTTACTTTATTTCCTCTGAATTACTACTGTTTTGGAAGTCAGAACTACTATATTAAGCTAATAAGATAGGGGGTTGAGATTTCATCTTTATTCCTATTTTTATGTTGTTTAATAAAATTAATTCAAGCACATAGTTTTTAAAAGATAAAATAGATACTGAAAGCTGAAAGATGTGAAGTAACAATTTCCCTTCCTTAGCAATGCTTTACAAAAGTATCCCTTTCAAAATTTCTTTTTCTATAAGTTCAAAAAATCCCCACCCCAAAACCCAACTCAAAAACCAAAACCAAAACAAATTTTATGTGTAGACCTACTCCTATGTGTTTTGTTTTTCACAAATAATATAACATACTGTCAAGTACTTTAATTTTCTCAGTATATCTTGGAAACTTTTCAATATTAACACATACAGATCTATTACATTCTTTTTAACATATGCATATCATCCCATTGTTTGGTTGTACCATAATGTGTCTTAACAGTGATTTCTGTATCTTGTTATTACAAATAATGCTGTAGGTAAATATTTTGTATGGTGTTTCCGGGGCAATGGGTAAGTATATTTTAAATTTTGACAGACATATTAATTAAGCTCCTACTAAAAGTATGTGACAGTGCTTATTTTAGGCAGACCTTATTTGTCTCTATCTGTGTGTCCTCCTCTAAACCTGGTTGAAGGTATGGTGTCAATCAATGTTAGCAGAATAAGTAAATGAAGGATAGAAACTTCAAAGACAACAAAGGTGTTATTTTAATCAGGGTCCCAACAGGGAATAGGAGACACACTCAAATAGGAAAATTTAAGGATGAGTCATTTACAAAGGGACTATTTATGAAGATGCAGGTGGATATAGGGGAAACCCATGGAAATGTGCAATTACCTGGAGCTAGTAAATAATGGCTGAGTTGTTATCACCCCTAAGCCATCATGGAGAGAGAAGGAAGCTGATGCCGGATCTTAACAGGAGTCATGTAGATACATTCACTTTGAGAAGAGCAACAGCCTTACATTGAGGACCAAGGCATCATGCGGGTCCCTTTCCCTGTGATGCTGCTGTGGCTTCCCATCAGCTTAGCCAAGAGGAAGCCAAAACACGCGCCCTTTAATGGGATCCATACTGGTCAATTTCATGAGGCAAAAAGGATGTTTGCTCCAGGTGGGTACATCTGATGGGGCAGAAAATTCAAATCACCCAACACAGAGGTGATTTCTATTATCAGTGATTTTAAGACAACCATTCCAAACCAGATAAGGATCCATACAACTTTTATAAACATTAAGGAGCAAAGTCTGTAAGTTTTTTTTTGGTAAAATATTATCCTGTCCATTATAAACTTATCTCACTTTGTTAGTTGTCTGAGGTGTGGACCATGTCTAACTTACTCATCACACTTTTGGCAGAACCCAGAATAGGGCCTGACACTTAATAACTACCTGCTGAATGAATGTGTGAATAAATAAGTTGTCAGAAAAAAATATTTATTTCTGAACTTGACACTTTATATTGTTATTGAAGCCCGTTTCTTCATTGTTAATGAATTTTTTAGGGCTGGTGGTGAACAATCTCCTTGTGGAGAATGGCTGGGCTTCTAAAACCTGAAATCGTACATAGTTCTGTTCCTCCAGTGTGTTCACCTACATGGTGAGTCCCAGGTGTATGGCATTTTACCCACACAGAGAGCATAACTCATTATATATTATAAATATACAAAAGGCACTCTCTCCAAAGTCCTTTATTTTCCTCCAGCTTTACTGACAATTGACAAAGTTGTACATATTTAAAGTGTATAGTGCGATGATGTTATGTGGTTGCCACAATCAAGGTCATTACCACATCCATTACCTCCCATAGTTACTATAGTCCATGCTGTGCATTAGACGCTCACTCTACAAAGTTTTCTGAACCCTAAGTTACTCATCTCAAGCACTGCTATATGTTATCTACTTCCTTGGTGGCAACTTTTCTTCTTTTGCTCACGTATATCTAGATTATTATTCTCAGAAACTTTCTCTGGACTTGGTTGATAACTCTTTCCATAAAAGCATTTATCATATTGAATTGTATATTTTCCTTGAGTGACTGTATTAAATACAAAATGTTGTTGTCTAGCTGCCTGAGGGATTGGACTCCACCTTTTTCATGATGGACCCACGAACATGGAGCCCAACACTTAACAGACACTCATCAAAGAGAATGACATTTATTTAAGAGTACAACATTCTTCTCTTTTCTAGGCTCTTTCTGACACATTCTTTAGAGACGCAGCAGAAAATGGATTCTCACTCTGTTCTGCTGCTGAAGAGAAAGTGTGAAAATCAACATGGTACAATAGAATAAACTGGGACTTTAACACGAAACATAGCTGGGCTCACATCACAGTTTTGCCATGTCTAGCTTGGTAACCTTGAGCATTATTTGACTTTTCTGAGGTTCCTGGGAGAATGTAATAAGATTACATACATAGTAAATTCACTGAAATGATAAAATATTAGATTCCCTTCCTCTATCACCCTGCCCTTAAGGATATCAAAACTGTGCACTCGTTGAAGTTGAAGGATGGGGTAATGGATTTAAAAAGGGGATTTAAGGAATTTGTAATTTTAGGAAAAGGGCATGACATCATGGTAAACAGCATTCTCTTAAACTTTCTTATCCCTTAGGCTGGCGAATATTAATGTTAGTACTATTTTATCTAAATAAACCACTGAAAAAATACCATAAAAGTTTATGTAAGGGACACCTGAGTGGCTTTTGGCTCGGATCAGGGTCCTGGAGTCCTGGGATTGAGCCCCACGTCGGGTTCCCTGCTTGGTGGGAAGTCTGCTTCTCCCTCTTCCTCTGCCCTTCTTTCTCCCCAGCTTGTGCCCCCTCTCTCTCTCAAGTAAATACAACCTATAAAAAAGAAAGCTTATGTACATTCACTCTCCCTTTTTTATACAAGTTGTGATTTCAACTCTTGTTAGGAATGTATTTGAATCAATGGATATTGGAGTCTAGATGGCAATGAAATACCCTTGCTCTCTCCAAGAACTAGCAAAGGAAGTGGGAGACATGGAGGGGAACTGGGTTATTGGGGTTCCATGACACCTAGCGTTTGCACTGGTCTGCAGGGAGACTGTGGAAGGGAGCTCTCGCTTCCCACTCTCCCCATCTTGTGAGCTCCAACCAGTGCTACTTCCCTGTTGAACACATTCAAACCTGGAAGCCACAAGGCAAATAAGGCTGTGACATCCCCTAAAAAGTACAATCTTCCAGGACAAAAGAACAGAGGCAAACGAAGAATCAGTAACCTAGAATGAGTCCCAAACATAGGAAATTACAGTTTGTGTGCCTGGGCATAACGGCAGTGAACTTCACAGTCAATCTGACACAATGCCAAAGGGGCACACGGATTCTCATCTAAAGGTCTGCTTGTAGCCAGAAACAGCAATGGGGCTGCGTCTCTATCCAGCTTTGCTTGCTCCAAGGCTCGTGTTGTTATCTACTTGCCTGATGCTGGCTCTTGACAGATGCTCAGCCGAGAATATGTTCAGGAAGCATTTTTTTTTTTTTTTCTGGCCTGATCCCAAAACGATTGGGTACCATTCAATTCTGGTAGAAAAACCTGAAGGTCTTTTTTTTTTTCTTGAATAATGTTTGTTGTTGCTGTTGTTGTTTTTATGCAGTACATCAGTACAGTAGCAAACACTATTGGAATGTCTTTTTAATATTTTTATGAAATGAATCAGAGACGTAAAGAGTACCCCCAACAGAATTGCTAAGTGCTGATGAGTTAGAAATCTTAATTTTTCTAAAGTGCATTAACTGGTTCAAATTCTCACCTTCCTCTTACTCTGCCTCTTACTGCCAAACTGCTTGAAATCTTTGTACTTCAGTTGTCATACCTGGGAGATTGGGGTAAAAGAACAGAGCTATTAGGATTAAATATTTTAACATACTTAAAGTACTTAGCTTCTGGCATATGTTAACGATTCAGGACTTAATGTTATTTTACATGTCTTAGCAAAAATACCCTCTGCTTATTGTCGAAAACTTTTAGTGAGCACTTACTTGATGGAAAGAGCTACAAAAAATGGTTTCTGTACTTAACACTAGGAATGAATAGGAAAACCAGACCATTCAATGTAAGCTGGTACATGATAACACAGGGAGTCCTAGAGATGTGGTTATATTAACCAGCATGACTGGGGTTGTCACAAATTCAGACTGGCCAGCCATTGGCTGGGATGTGAACTAGTAAAGAGAGGGGAAAGAAGGATTTGTTAAATGGTACCTCCAGGGCTGCCTGGCTGGCCCTGTCACTTAAGCATCTGCCTTTGACTCAAGTCACAGTCCCAGGGTCCTGGGATTGAGCCCCACGTTGCATTGAGTTTCTTGCTCAGCAGGGAGCTTGCTTCTCCCTCTGCCACTCCCCCTGCTTGTGCTTCCTCTCCCTCTCTGGCAAATAAATAAAATATTTAAAAAAAATGGTACTTCCAGCATTTGTGATTAATATGGCAAGTGTTCCTTATTTGAGACTGATTAATGTATGCTTTCAAATTTTTCTTTCTTTAAGGCTTTATTTATCTTTTTCTTTTTTTAGTTTTTGAGGAAATTACTCTAGTTTTAGGGACTTTGCCACCAGGACAGCTGCCCAAAGACACAGGTACAGTCTTCTTAGCACCAGGGCTTGCTAGCTTTGGGACACTGGATCACCCTGTCCGGGCACTGATTCCTCATCTATGAAATGAAGCTAACACACACCGTTTTTGCTGCCCTCATAGAGCATCGTGAGGACCAATATGCTAAGTGCGTGTGTGAGGAAGAGTTTTTAAAATGTAAGCCTTGGGGCACCTGGGTGGCTCAGTGGGTTAAGCCTCTGCCTTCGGCTCGGGTCATGGTCTCAGGGTCCTGGGATCGAGCCCCGCACTGGGCTCTCTGCTCAGCAGGGAGCCTGTTTCTCTCTCTGTCTGCCTCTCTGCCTACTTGTGATCTCTCTCTCTCTGTCAAATAAATAAATAAAATCTTCAAAAAATTTTTTTAAAAATGTAAGCCTTTGTTCAAATGTAAGAAAGAGAGTTGTTACCCTATGGAATACCCACCGATAACACACTACAGTAGTTAAAGGCACAGGTTTCGGATTTCAGACATGCTTCGGTTTGAATCCCGGCTTTGCCACTTACTAACTGTGCAGACTTGGTTGAGTAATTGACCTTTCTGAGCCTAAGTGTTTTATCTGTGTAATGGATCGTATTGAGGATTGATTGAGTTTATTTGTATAAAATGCTCAGCACATTGTGAAGCTCACAGCTTGATAAATTCTTTTTTAAGAAAGTTATTCCTTGTGCTGTAGGTTGGGTAGGAATGAATTGCAGTAATTGAATGAAAAAGCAATCTTGTGGGACGCCTGGGTGGCTCAGTTGGTTAAGCAGCTGCCTTCGGCTCAGGTCATGATCCCAGCGTCCTGGGATCGAGTCCCACATCGGGGAAAGGGACTTTTTGTGTTCAGTTCTCTTGAATTTTGCCATCTTTCTTTTACCTTGTAGTTATATTGCCCAAATATGGTAGAATAAAAACCCTTCTAAGTAGAGATTTGGAGAGTATAAACATTTCCAGGAAAACCTACAGAAAGGGTCTTTTCAAGCTACACTTGGGGAAAGGGACTTTTTGTGTTCAGTTCTCTTGAATTTTGCCATCTTTCTTTTACCTTGTAGTTATATTGCCCAAATATGGTAGAATAAAAACCCTTCTAAGTAGAGATTTGGAGAGTATAAACATTTCCAGGAAAACCTACAGAAAGGGTCTTTTCAAGCTACACTTGGGGGCAGCAAAGTGAGAGGTGAAGATCCTAGCTGTTTCTAACTTCCGTCTTTTACACTGAGCTTTGAACAGCTCTTTCATTGTGGCTATAGGGAAGTTATTGGGGTTTTTTGGTAATTCCTTCTCTTAGGAGATAAAACAAAATGGCCACTTTGGACATTAAAAGTTCTGTGATGTTAGTCCTACTCTTGGGGTTGAGAAGAAAATACATATTGTGACTCAAGTCACAATACTTATTAACTGTGTGATTCCAGATAATATTCCTGAACCTCCATTTCTCATTTGTAAAATTGAATCAACATCCTTCTTTCAAAGGTTGTCAAGAACTTTAAATGCAATAATATATGTAAAGTACTAGGGCCAGTGCCTGGCTGAAGTTCAATAGATGAGAACTAATCACATTGTTCAAAAGGAGCGGACGAGTATTCCGAGGTAACAGAAGTAATGCTAACGGCGTAGTATGCCCTATCCATTGGGCGTGACCATCTACGAGATGTTCTTCCATCTACCATATTGAGCCTTTTTATAGCACACATGAGTAACAATAGCCAACAGATGCTGCATCAATAAACAAACAGAATAGAAAATAATTAACACAATATGCTTGCATGCATGGAAGTTTCCATCAGAAATTACAACGCTCAAGATCTGAATTCTTCTTGACAGCAATTTGAGCTCAAAATAGCTCTGTATGTGCATTAGTTATTATTTTGTGTCCTTTCAGGAATACCTGCTCTCTATGGTTGGTGGTGAGTATTGATGAGAAGCAGACACAGGAAGAAGAGAAATTGTGCTGGGTTAATAAGAATGTCTGAGGCATAGAAAGAATATTAATATACTTTGTGCAAAAATGGGCTGATCCAGCTGAGCTCGGATATCAAACCTATCTGTGTATACAAGGATGTTAATTTTTAGTGAAAAATCTTGGCTGAATACCAATACGTTCTGGGAAAAAGAGGTCATGTTATACAGATTCCTTCCCAGAGAGCTTTGCTGTCCACAAAGAAAACTTTCCTGAAAAGACAATTATTTTCTTCTTTGGCTCATCTTTGAGGATTGGTCGAAGTAGGTCATTTTGCATCTGAAGACCACCACAAAGTTCAGAGAAGGTAGGAGGGGCCTTCCCTTTAAATTCTTGGTCAACCATTCGCATTTTCCAAAAGTTAGTTGACAATTATAAGGTTTGGGGACTTCCAGTTATAATTGTATTGCAAAAGTAATAAGAGAGAAAACAAGCAGAGGTTATGTTAACAGGCCCCTGGTGGCTCTCAAAGACATGTGGTTCAGCCTTTGAAGTCAGTTTCAATAGGTTTTCATGAGAAATACGTAGAGTAATATGCTCTCATTTTAGGTTTTACAAGTCATACTGTTTAATGTCCTGATGTTGTTTCTTGTAAATTTGTTTTAGGGACTTACTTTATTTCCTCTGAATTACTACTGTTTTGGAAGTCAGAACTACTATATTAAGCTAATAAGATAGGGGGTTGAGATTTCATCTTTATTCCTATTTTTATGTTGTTTAATAAAATTAATTCAAGCACATAGTTTTTAAAAGATAAAATAGATACTGAAAGCTGAAAGATGTGAAGTAACAATTTCCCTTCCTTAGCAATGCTTTACAAAAGTATCCCTTTCAAAATTTCTTTTTCTATAAGTTCAAAAAATCCCCACCCCAAAACCCAACTCAAAAACCAAAACCAAAACAAATTTTATGTGTAGACCTACTCCTATGTGTTTTGTTTTTCACAAATAATATAACATACTGTCAAGTACTTTAATTTTCTCAGTATATCTTGGAAACTTTTCAATATTAACACATACAGATCTATTACATTCTTTTTAACATATGCATATCATCCCATTGTTTGGTTGTACCATAATGTGTCTTAACAGTGATTTCTGTATCTTGTTATTACAAATAATGCTGTAGGTAAATATTTTGTATGGTGTTTCCGGGGCAATGGGTAAGTATATTTTAAATTTTGACAGACATATTAATTAAGCTCCTACTAAAAGTATGTGACAGTGCTTATTTTAGGCAGACCTTATTTGTCTCTATCTGTGTGTCCTCCTCTAAACCTGGTTGAAGGTATGGTGTCAATCAATGTTAGCAGAATAAGTAAATGAAGGATAGAAACTTCAAAGACAACAAAGGTGTTATTTTAATCAGGGTCCCAACAGGGAATAGGAGACACACTCAAATAGGAAAATTTAAGGATGAGTCATTTACAAAGGGACTATTTATGAAGATGCAGGTGGATATAGGGGAAACCCATGGAAATGTGCAATTACCTGGAGCTAGTAAATAATGGCTGAGTTGTTATCACCCCTAAGCCATCATGGAGAGAGAAGGAAGCTGATGCCGGATCTTAACAGGAGTCATGTAGATACATTCACTTTGAGAAGAGCAACAGCCTTACATTGAGGACCAAGGCATCATGCGGGTCCCTTTCCCTGTGATGCTGCTGTGGCTTCCCATCAGCTTAGCCAAGAGGAAGCCAAAACACGCGCCCTTTAATGGGATCCATACTGGTCAATTTCATGAGGCAAAAAGGATGTTTGCTCCAGGTGGGTACATCTGATGGGGCAGAAAATTCAAATCACCCAACACAGAGGTGATTTCTATTATCAGTGATTTTAAGACAACCATTCCAAACCAGATAAGGATCCATACAACTTTTATAAACATTAAGGAGCAAAGTCTGTAAGTTTTTTTTTGGTAAAATATTATCCTGTCCATTATAAACTTATCTCACTTTGTTAGTTGTCTGAGGTGTGGACCATGTCTAACTTACTCATCACACTTTTGGCAGAACCCAGAATAGGGCCTGACACTTAATAACTACCTGCTGAATGAATGTGTGAATAAATAAGTTGTCAGAAAAAAATATTTATTTCTGAACTTGACACTTTATATTGTTATTGAAGCCCGTTTCTTCATTGTTAATGAATTTTTTAGGGCTGGTGGTGAACAATCTCCTTGTGGAGAATGGCTGGGCTTCTAAAACCTGAAATCGTACATAGTTCTGTTCCTCCAGTGTGTTCACCTACATGGTGAGTCCCAGGTGTATGGCATTTTACCCACACAGAGAGCATAACTCATTATATATTATAAATATACAAAAGGCACTCTCTCCAAAGTCCTTTATTTTCCTCCAGCTTTACTGACAATTGACAAAGTTGTACATATTTAAAGTGTATAGTGCGATGATGTTATGTGGTTGCCACAATCAAGGTCATTACCACATCCATTACCTCCCATAGTTACTATAGTCCATGCTGTGCATTAGACGCTCACTCTACAAAGTTTTCTGAACCCTAAGTTACTCATCTCAAGCACTGCTATATGTTATCTACTTCCTTGGTGGCAACTTTTCTTCTTTTGCTCACGTATATCTAGATTATTATTCTCAGAAACTTTCTCTGGACTTGGTTGATAACTCTTTCCATAAAAGCATTTATCATATTGAATTGTATATTTTCCTTGAGTGACTGTATTAAATACAAAATGTTGTTGTCTAGCTGCCTGAGGGATTGGACTCCACCTTTTTCATGATGGACCCACGAACATGGAGCCCAACACTTAACAGACACTCATCAAAGAGAATGACATTTATTTAAGAGTACAACATTCTTCTCTTTTCTAGGCTCTTTCTGACACATTCTTTAGAGACGCAGCAGAAAATGGATTCTCACTCTGTTCTGCTGCTGAAGAGAAAGTGTGAAAATCAACATGGTACAATAGAATAAACTGGGACTTTAACACGAAACATAGCTGGGCTCACATCACAGTTTTGCCATGTCTAGCTTGGTAACCTTGAGCATTATTTGACTTTTCTGAGGTTCCTGGGAGAATGTAATAAGATTACATACATAGTAAATTCACTGAAATGATAAAATATTAGATTCCCTTCCTCTATCACCCTGCCCTTAAGGATATCAAAACTGTGCACTCGTTGAAGTTGAAGGATGGGGTAATGGATTTAAAAAGGGGATTTAAGGAATTTGTAATTTTAGGAAAAGGGCATGACATCATGGTAAACAGCATTCTCTTAAACTTTCTTATCCCTTAGGCTGGCGAATATTAATGTTAGTACTATTTTATCTAAATAAACCACTGAAAAAATACCATAAAAGTTTATGTAAGGGACACCTGAGTGGCTTTTGGCTCGGATCAGGGTCCTGGAGTCCTGGGATTGAGCCCCACGTCGGGTTCCCTGCTTGGTGGGAAGTCTGCTTCTCCCTCTTCCTCTGCCCTTCTTTCTCCCCAGCTTGTGCCCCCTCTCTCTCTCAAGTAAATACAACCTATAAAAAAGAAAGCTTATGTACATTCACTCTCCCTTTTTTATACAAGTTGTGATTTCAACTCTTGTTAGGAATGTATTTGAATCAATGGATATTGGAGTCTAGATGGCAATGAAATACCCTTGCTCTCTCCAAGAACTAGCAAAGGAAGTGGGAGACATGGAGGGGAACTGGGTTATTGGGGTTCCATGACACCTAGCGTTTGCACTGGTCTGCAGGGAGACTGTGGAAGGGAGCTCTCGCTTCCCACTCTCCCCATCTTGTGAGCTCCAACCAGTGCTACTTCCCTGTTGAACACATTCAAACCTGGAAGCCACAAGGCAAATAAGGCTGTGACATCCCCTAAAAAGTACAATCTTCCAGGACAAAAGAACAGAGGCAAACGAAGAATCAGTAACCTAGAATGAGTCCCAAACATAGGAAATTACAGTTTGTGTGCCTGGGCATAACGGCAGTGAACTTCACAGTCAATCTGACACAATGCCAAAGGGGCACACGGATTCTCATCTAAAGGTCTGCTTGTAGCCAGAAACAGCAATGGGGCTGCGTCTCTATCCAGCTTTGCTTGCTCCAAGGCTCGTGTTGTTATCTACTTGCCTGATGCTGGCTCTTGACAGATGCTCAGCCGAGAATATGTTCAGGAAGCATTTTTTTTTTTTTTTTCTGGCCTGATCCCAAAACGATTGGGTACCATTCAATTCTGGTAGAAAAACCTGAAGGTCTTTTTTTTTTTCTTGAATAATGTTTGTTGTTGCTGTTGTTGTTTTTATGCAGTACATCAGTACAGTAGCAAACACTATTGGAATGTCTTTTTAATATTTTTATGAAATGAATCAGAGACGTAAAGAGTACCCCCAACAGAATTGCTAAGTGCTGATGAGTTAGAAATCTTAATTTTTCTAAAGTGCATTAACTGGTTCAAATTCTCACCTTCCTCTTACTCTGCCTCTTACTGCCAAACTGCTTGAAATCTTTGTACTTCAGTTGTCATACCTGGGAGATTGGGGTAAAAGAACAGAGCTATTAGGATTAAATATTTTAACATACTTAAAGTACTTAGCTTCTGGCATATGTTAACGATTCAGGACTTAATGTTATTTTACATGTCTTAGCAAAAATACCCTCTGCTTATTGTCGAAAACTTTTAGTGAGCACTTACTTGATGGAAAGAGCTACAAAAAATGGTTTCTGTACTTAACACTAGGAATGAATAGGAAAACCAGACCATTCAATGTAAGCTGGTACATGATAACACAGGGAGTCCTAGAGATGTGGTTATATTAACCAGCATGACTGGGGTTGTCACAAATTCAGACTGGCCAGCCATTGGCTGGGATGTGAACTAGTAAAGAGAGGGGAAAGAAGGATTTGTTAAATGGTACCTCCAGGGCTGCCTGGCTGGCCCTGTCACTTAAGCATCTGCCTTTGACTCAAGTCACAGTCCCAGGGTCCTGGGATTGAGCCCCACGTTGCATTGAGTTTCTTGCTCAGCAGGGAGCTTGCTTCTCCCTCTGCCACTCCCCCTGCTTGTGCTTCCTCTCCCTCTCTGGCAAATAAATAAAATATTTAAAAAAAATGGTACTTCCAGCATTTGTGATTAATATGGCAAGTGTTCCTTATTTGAGACTGATTAATGTATGCTTTCAAATTTTTCTTTCTTTAAGGCTTTATTTATCTTTTTCTTTTTTTAGTTTTTGAGGAAATTACTCTAGTTTTAGGGACTTTGCCACCAGGACAGCTGCCCAAAGACACAGGTACAGTCTTCTTAGCACCAGGGCTTGCTAGCTTTGGGACACTGGATCACCCTGTCCGGGCACTGATTCCTCATCTATGAAATGAAGCTAACACACACCGTTTTTGCTGCCCTCATAGAGCATCGTGAGGACCAATATGCTAAGTGCGTGTGTGAGGAAGAGTTTTTAAAATGTAAGCCTTGGGGCACCTGGGTGGCTC
This sequence comes from Enhydra lutris kenyoni, assembly GCF_002288905.1. Taxonomy (NCBI): domain Eukaryota; kingdom Metazoa; phylum Chordata; class Mammalia; order Carnivora; family Mustelidae; genus Enhydra; species Enhydra lutris. The sequence continues at coordinate 20,900,853 of NW_019154098.1, read as the reverse complement.
AGTGGGTTAAGCCTCTGCCTTCGGCTCGGGTCATGGTCTCAGGGTCCTGGGATCGAGCCCCGCACTGGGCTCTCTGCTCAGCAGGGAGCCTGTTTCTCTCTCTGTCTGCCTCTCTGCCTACTTGTGATCTCTCTCTCTCTGTCAAATAAATAAATAAAATCTTCAAAAAATTTTTTTAAAAATGTAAGCCTTTGTTCAAATGTAAGAAAGAGAGTTGTTACCCTATGGAATACCCACCGATAACACACTACAGTAGTTAAAGGCACAGGTTTCGGATTTCAGACATGCTTCGGTTTGAATCCCGGCTTTGCCACTTACTAACTGTGCAGACTTGGTTGAGTAATTGACCTTTCTGAGCCTAAGTGTTTTATCTGTGTAATGGATCGTATTGAGGATTGATTGAGTTTATTTGTATAAAATGCTCAGCACATTGTGAAGCTCACAGCTTGATAAATTCTTTTTTAAGAAAGTTATTCCTTGTGCTGTAGGTTGGGTAGGAATGAATTGCAGTAATTGAATGAAAAAGCAATCTTGTGGGACGCCTGGGTGGCTCAGTTGGTTAAGCAGCTGCCTTCGGCTCAGGTCATGATCCCAGCGTCCTGGGATCGAGTCCCACATCGGGCTCCTTGCTCATCAGGGAGCCTGCTCCTCCCTCTGCCTCTGCCTGCCATTCTGTCTGCCCGTGCGTGCTCTCTCTCCCTCTCTCTCTCTGACAAATAAATAAATAAAATCTTTAAAAAAAAAAAAAAGAAAAAGAAAAAGCAATCTTGTGCCTTTACCTTACAACAAAGAGTCATAGCAGGGGCACCTGGCTGGCTCGGTCTGCAAAGCGTGTGACTCTTGAACCTGGGGTTTTAAGTTCAAGCTCCATGTTGGGTGTAGAGATTACTTTAAAAAAGGGGGAGGGGGAGGACAAAACCCTTATTTAAAAAAATAAAATAAAAGGTCATAGCTTAAGGGAGAAACAAACCACGTTTGCACTTGTCTCCCTGGCTCAGCAAGATTCCTTGAGGAAGTTTTGAAATGTTAGAGTAAGACAAGCAATATGGAAAGACAAAACACTATCCTAGATTGTGCCTGTGACCTGTGCAGAAAGCAGATAAGGCTTATCGCTTGTAATTTAAAAGGGGGAATTTATTAAACTGGATAAGGATCTAGAATTTATGATAAATTCTGTTTCTGTTTCTTACCCAACCACTTTTATGTTTTTAATAATTCACACCTCTGAAGTTACATGGGCCGTGTAAAGCTCTTTTATCACCTACCCAGTCTTTCCTTTCAATAGACACAGAAAAGATAGCCAAGGCTTGCAGTCACCCAGAGACAATAGCAGGAAGCCAGAGAATTTGCCTAAAAATTGAAGGTGAGTCAAATAGGAAAAGCCTTCGTAACCAAGAGCAACCAGACAGCGTCTAATGTGACTTTGCCACATAAAAGACTTCGTGTAACAAAAAAACCACCACTATCCCAAGCTGAAGAGTCTTGCCAAAAACACACATGAACAAACATTTCCCGTCTGTCACTGAGCTACCAAGTTGCTATAACATTGTGTCTCTAGGTGTGACTTTCAATATAGATGAACAATTTTTGCTTTCTTTTCAAAGATAACATTACCAATGGCATACTCCAGACTCAAAGTTTGGTTATTTTCTTACTTAGTATTTACTGACACTTTATGTCCTTTTCATAATTGACCTGTGTTTTTTATACATGCATATGGATATGTGCAGATGTATGCATGTACGTATGCATACACATGTAAAAATACATACATGTTAAATGGAAATTTGGAGAGCATATAAATCCTAGACCTTAGGTAGAAGAAAAGTTAATGATGACTTAGTCTATCCCTGTCTTTTAATTGGGAAAAATACTGAATCCAAAAGAGAACAATGATTTTTGCAAGTTTCACAGTTAGAAGCAAGGCTTGGACCGCTATATCTTTTTCTATTTCTTTTTATCTTTCCACTACATAACAGTGCTTTTCAAAATTAAAAAAAAAACAAAACCAAAAACATCAAATACCTACTAAATAGACAGAGATGAATGTCTGAATGTACAGGGAGATTTTATTATTATGGATGTTGGAATCACTAACATGAGGGAGATCACATGTCCTAGCTTGCCAAGAATGGTTTCAAGTTTGCACCCTTGTCCTTTTGTAATAATGAATACCACTCTGTCTGTTCCCATAAGTGTGTGATTTGGAAGATAATTTATCTGATCTCCTTAATTAAAACAAAAGTTTCAGGTTGAATGTAAAGATTCACATTTTACATGCAAAAAATCTGAAGATACATTGTAAATCTTGGCTTTCTGTAAAGAAATATACAGAAAACCTCACAAGAGCTTGGGACTTAAAAGGGGGACATGGGATACTATGTACTTGAAAATGATCATGGTCACACACAAAGGCCGTAGCAGGGCTAACCCTTGCCAGGAAGACCCAAGTGTGTATGTGTGGCTTTGCAAGATGCCTTCAATGAGAATTTTGGTTCTCTTTTTCATTTCTGTTTATCTTTAACAAACAAAATGAAAATACATGAAAGAGTTGCAAAACCATGCTGTGACCAAAACAAACAAACAAACAAAAACAAAAACAAAAAAAAACTACAGCTGGGAGTTGAGACCCAAATACATGTCTTAGCAAAGTGTGACTTGAGGTTAGTTGCTCTATATCTCTGGATCTTATCATTTCTACCATCCACGAAATAAAGGGATTTAATGACTCTATCTCTGGTTCTTTCCATCTCCAATTTTAGACTCCCATAGATTGTTTGTTAATTTCCATAATTGTATCATTTCCCAGGAAAATGTATTACCCACCTCTTCCCTCAAACGGCAATTTGCTCCAAGTTCTCCATGATACAAATTTTCCCCAGAATTTTCAAGAATGTGAGAGAATTTCTCCTCCTGGAATTTAGCTTAGGCATCAACACAAGCTAAAGACATAAGGCTGGTACACTGAGAGTCCATCTCTCCATCCCAGTGTCCAGGCTGGCTCAGATATTTCTTGTTTGTCTCACATTTTTATTCTACTGGCTTCATGGCAAACCAAGACGCTGTCTGTAGGTGTGGATGGAAAACTGTGGCATGGCCAATTGTCTCAACTCTGCCTTTTCCCCTAGTTGGTGCAGACCACGGCCCAGCAACTTGTGTTGACAATAGAGAAAACCGAAAACGACAGATTAGATATGCTATAACCCTATTTGATGGCATGAATAGACCCCGGTTCATTTTTCCGGCCTCAATTGCTGAGTTTTAATGAGAAGTCCAAAGGTCAATTACTTTTTGACCGACTGTATGAAGAGAAAACTGATAGCTGGGGAAAGTTGATTGTATTATCCGCTCTGCGCACACATGGCAAATTGGTTTTCTATTTATGGAGAATGTTTTTAATCAGAGCTCGAATTGTGCATTAAAATGGGGCATCTATAAATAGTTCACAGATGTGATATTTTATACCTTAAAATTCAAAACTTTTTTCTTCCTCTCATTTGATGAATTCTAACCCATAGCTCTCTGTTTACATGTTTGCTATTTTGGTTCTGTGTAATTCTAGAAATAACTAGTTTCAGACAGTTATGGTTTAGTGAACGCAGGGAATTGCTTTAGCTAAAATTATTGTTGCTTGTTTCTAAAACTCCTACAGAATAAATCTACGGTCTTCGGAAAAGCAGAAGTTATTTCCAATGACACATACTATTTGCTGAAACTTTACGGTAGATTGACTCATGTGTCTTTGCATTGTACTTAGATTAAAATACTATAGCTTTGGTTGAAGGGTAGATGTGTCAGTGGCCTTGCTGTGGCCTAACAGTTTGTTTTGATGGGACGGAGAAAGTTTGCCTAATTATAGGAGGCTCATTATTGGTTCTGAAGAAGGAAAAAAGTCACCTCAACATTGATTTCTTCTGGAAATGAATCATGCATTTGTATAACTTTTAGCACCACCGTCTGTCTCCATCTATAAACTTTTTTTTCTCTTTTAGTTAATGTGAAGTTTGTCATTTTAAATAATGTCTGATGTCTGGCCCAGGCTATTTGCAGATTTATCCTACCCAACATGTGTCACTCATCTCTGTTTAGAATTTGCAACCTTCATCCTAGCAACCTCTTTTTATTTTATCCTTGCTGCTGCTTCATTGGTGGCTCTGTCCAGATGGTAATGGGCTCTCTCAGTAGAAGTATGATTAATGGTGGGTATCATAAGTCCATAGCTGTCCAGTAAATTGGAATTCCTGACATGAATTTCTCATCCAGATAAATATTGGCTGCATCTTATTTTAGCAGTTGCTTTGCTCATATTTTATAATGGCCGACCCATCCTTTTAGTGGTGCTTCTTAAAGAAACAATAGACAGTTCAAACGATTCACCTTACACAGCTCATTTCTAAATCGAAGTTGGAGATGGCAGACTTCTTCCAAATATGAAAGAAAAAAAAAAAAAAGACTTGGTTTTCCAACCATTGTAATTTTTACCCTCCTCTTTCATGATTTTTATGTGATGGCTGCTTTGTCTACCTGCTTACAAGCACACAAATAAAAAGTGGAATCTGGCAGGTTGTTGCCCATTTAGGAATCAACTTTCTCATCATTTAAGCCCAATCCTGAGCCATACTTTATCTTCGTATGGCCTCATTTGCTTGACAGTGGCCCCAAAACACATGGAACCACAGAATTTTCTACTTCACCTTTGGCTTTTACCATGAAGTAAGCAGCGTGAACTTGTACATCAAGAACTTAGCTAAGAATGTGACAAGATGTTGGCAACAGCATTCCTTTGGGAGACCCCTAAATGATGATTTAGCTCTCCGAAGTAATCAAATACTTCTACCTTGGACTTTATTCAAAAGTGTGTGTGTGTGTTTTGGAATGTATGTAATTCCAAAAAACAACAGATATTAATGGGTACCATCTCCAAAGAGATGGTACAGCATTTTCACAAAGTAGCAAACAACTTCAAATAAGAGAGTCTATGTATCAGTGTACACGGTAAATATTTTGGGTACATCTGAGCCTTGGTGAAGCTGGTTTACCACTTTGGCTCTCTTGTCACATGGGTACTGGATCAGGCAGCCAGAAAATCATGGACTCATTTCAACTGTGGAAGTTCAGGGCGCAACTCCAAGCCAAAAGCGTGGCCATGGCCAGCCATCTCGAGCCTCTGTGTGTACTCAGTAACCAACAGTGTGTTACAACACACACTGTGTCAAATCCAGCCATTCGTCTTCCAGATCAAGTTGGGAGAGTCTTTCTCCTATTTGGTGTGCCAGAAAGGAAGTTTCCACTGAGGTATAGGGACAGGAAGTAGAAAGGTGCACAAACTAAAGATCAAAAAGCAATTTGGATTTTCACCTTCTGTAAAAAGACAAATGTCTATCCATGTTTGTCTTCTTATAGAACTAACCTATATGTATTATGCAGATGTGGATTTTCCAACACCTTCCCCATCAGTTGGAATATTGAAGAGTTTCTTCTCTGAAAAATGTGCCAAAAAGTAAATATGTACTCTGATAAACACAAACGCCATTGACTTAGGGTTTGGGTTCATTTCTGTTCTAAAGCTCTCCAGTTTTCTACATTTTTTCTTCTGTAGGAATAAGATTGCTTGATCTAAAGAAAAAATAAAAACTAATAGGATAAAACAAATGGCTTTCAGTGTCCAGTGTCAAGGGTGTCATGTCAATTACAATTAAAAAAAAGCACAGCTCTCAGCAATGATGCAAATAGATGGGAAGTCTGGATTGCCTTCTTTTAGTAAAAAAAGAAAAAAAGAAAGAAAGAAAGAAAAAAATTTTTCAGCAAAAAGTTTATTTTACAGATGTTAGAAAAATATTATATTTAAGGTAAATTCCAGAGTTTGAACAAATCTAATGTTATCTATATACATAATACTCCTCTACTAGAGAATAAGGACCATCATTCCACATGAGAACCCCCAATTTTCAAGGCTCAATCATCAAATAGAGAAAGGAATTTTTAGCATACTTACTTACCAAGGCACAAGAATAGCATGCTAGTATTTTTAAAGTTTGGTTTCTTTTTTAAAATTGTTTTTTTTTTTTTTTTTTAACAAAAAGGGATTCTCAAGTTCAAGGACCAAGTCTTACTCATTGTACTATCTACACTGACTAGGTAAGTACATGGCAGAGCAGGTACTCATAAATTTCTCATGAACCTGGAATCTTCTTTTAACATCAACTGCAGAAGCTGTATAATTGGCTCTGAAGAAGAAATGAAATCTCATCTCTGCACTGATTGACCTTGGCAAAGAGCCATGCTATGACCTCTAACACTCCTGGCTGTCTCCATCAAAGAGCTGAGAATGCAATTTTTTAAAAATTAAATTTCATCCATTTTCCAGGGAATGCACTATTGGTATGGTTGAACCAGCTTTTGGTAGGCTTTCAGGGCTGAAGTTGATGGCTTGGTTTTTTGTGAGAATCTAGTTCGTATATGTAAAGAACTTATAAAATGGGATATTCCCCAGAACTTCACAGGTCTTAACTATGTTATTTTTAATGAGATTGTTAAAAGAAAACATTCAGTTTAAAGTACGTGTCATTTATAATTTCTAAGAATTTCCACAGTAACCAGAGAATAACTGAGTTTCCTTTTAATATATCCTGGATGTCAAGGAAAAGCAACAAATAAGGAAGTTCATTTTCCCTTTAAAATTTTAATTATAAACCCATAGTTACCTATGGAAATCATCTTACAGTAGCCCTAAAGTGATAAATTTCTTGGAAGTTGGTCAGTAAAGAGATTTTGTATCCAAAAAAAGCTTATAAATTATTAGCTAACATCTGGAAGAAACAGTATAGACACATTTACAGTCTGATTAAAAGTCTGGGTGGATGTGTTTTTTTAGGAAAAAGTTTTCATTTTGTTTGGCTTGGTAATTTATTTTATTTTAATAAAGCTACCACCTTTTAAGACAACACAAAATTAAATAAATGACTGCATGGTTCTAAGATCCCCGTAAAAAAAAAAAAATACTTATTTTTGGAGATAAAAAAGGCCAATAAATCAGTCCACATTCTGGTCACTAATGCAAAAGAATTCTCTGCCACTATGGAAAAATATTGGAATGGTTCTGTCCTGGTTATACAGACTTGGTTCTAGATGGAAACAAGGCCAAAGTCATGTTTTTGTCACATGTGTTGGTCTGGTTGCTGTTTTGTGCCCATCACTCCTACAGTGCTCCCTATTCAATTTAGCCAATTAATTTTTCATACATCTAAAAAATTCTGAGAAGTGTCCTCACCAACAAGAAAGACTGAAGTATCAATAAATACTTGGTCTAAGGATAAAAGAGAGTAAAAGAGAATACAAAATGCTTTTTAAAAAATGAGTAAGTGTTTAAGGGAAACACATGTGTCTTTCAGAGCTATTGACCGAAGTTTGTTTCCAAGTTGGAGGAGTCAGAGCTGCAAAATTAAAAACACACTCGCATTTACTTGGACATTAAGAGTCTATAATAAAATGAAATTTAAAAAATTTCACCGACTGTGGGAATTGGAGTATCAATGAAAGCATGAATTACAAGTAATACACCCATTCTTGACTCTTCCCAGATAACGGTTTTAGGTAGAACTTGGATGACTGCAACTTTTTTCCTTTTTAGGGCTAAAGGGAGATAAACAGAAGATAGCAAAACAGAAGATCTGGACTCAAGGGCCTACAATTTCCTAACCGTCTGGTTGAAGGCAAGTCTCTTGACCTTCCTTGAAGTTGAGTTATTATATTTATGAAATCAGGTTTTTATGAGGAAGGTGGAGATAAGGTATCTGGAGAAAACATCACTGGTGTTTGACAGCAGCAACAAAAATACTAAATACTTTACTCAGAAAGTCTGGGCCGTCATCACAAACAAGAGTATCTGGCACCCAGATGGGGCCAAAGAAATGTTTGTTGAATGTACATCAATGCATAAATGAATAAATGAATGTACAATAGATAAAGGATTGTGACATTATCTCAGCATGAGGAAAAAAATTAAAAACGCATCTCATATTAACAGAGGCAGAGACATCGCCCTCATGTGGGGCAGAGAGCATTCTTTAAGTTGTCAGTTTCCCCAATGCATCGCATGCACATTGCTAACCATGTTGAAGCAACATGGCACACCGTAAAGGTGAAGATTCTGGATCTAGTGGCAGAGCACAGAGACGCTCAGGCTCAGCTTAAATGCAGCCTAATTACAGGCTTGAATCCCAGCTCTGCCCCTCCCTTGCTATGTGATATTAAGCCAGTTGCTCAAACACTGTTTCAGTTTTCTCTCAAGCACAGTGGGAAAGAAAAGTTTTATTTATTATAGATTTTTTTTTTAAGATATTTATTTATTTATTTATTTATTTATTTATTTATTTATTTGACAGAGAGAGATCACAAGCAGGCAGAGAGGCAGGCAGAGAGAGAGGAGGAAGCAGGCTCGTTGCTGAGCAGAGAGCCCGATGCGGGGCTCGATCCCAGGACCCTGAGATCATGACCTGAGCCGAAGGCAGCGGCTTAACCCGCTGAGCCACCCAGGCGCCCTTTATTATAGATTTTTAATATTGTATAGCATCAAAAGAGATAGTTGAGGTACTCAGGACTCAGCAAAATATGACCTTTCTGGGGTAACTTGATCAGCCCCTGAAGGATTGCTAGAAAAACACATCAGGCTGGTAAAATGGCTGTAATGATCCTCATCTACAAGATTACTGGCATTTCTAATTAAGGCTCCTATGGCTATCATTACTGACTTCCATTTTTTTCTGATAAATTTTATTTATTTTACTTGATTATTTTTAACTAAAGTACAGTTGACAGACAATGTCACATTAGTTTCAGGGACCAAACATGGTGATTTGACGAATTCTGTACATTATGCAATTCTCACCAAAATAAGTGTACTTATCATTTGTCACCATACACCATTACTACAATATTATTGACTGTATTCCCTATGCTATGCTTTTCATTCCATGACTTATTTATTTTAAAACTGGCAGTTTATACCTCTTAATCCCTTTTACCTATTTTGCCCATCTTCACACTCTCCTCTCCTGTGGGACCACCAGTTCGTTCTCTGAATTTATGAGTTGATTTCTGTTTGTTTGTTCATTTATTGTTTTATTTTTAGATTCCACATGAGTGAAATAATATAATATTTGTCTTTTTCTGCCTGACTTTTGACTTAGGCCCATCCATGTATTTGCAAATGGCAAGATTTTGTTCTTTTTTTTTTAATCACTGAGTAATATTCCATTATCGATCTATCTAGCTACATATCTCAATTTCTAAGTTCTGAACCCAAATTCTCTTTGTGGCACTTATTAGTTGTATAAATTTATCATGTCACTTAAAGTCCCTGAACCTCCATGTCTTCACAGTTAATCAGATTCTCAGATTAATATAATACCGTGGAACAAATTATAAATAGTAAAGCAAGCCAGTGTTCTCTCCCATTAGCTGGTGACATTGTTTTTGTGCCCATTCCATTTCTAGAGGAGATAAAAATAAGCATTTTCACATTTTAATGGAATTGAGAGAAATGTTGCTGGTGGCAATTCATACCAGGAAAAGGGCATTTTATTTTTAGAAATTATTGGGGAAATTCAGCAAAAGGCATACAAGGAGAAGGCAAAAGTATCTGCAAAATGAAAACAAAATAAAAAATGGTTTTGGAGCTTCATTGGCAGCCCTGGGAAGATGGAACGTGAGGGTACCGGGAACCAAGAGGAGTGGAGCAGGGGTAAAATTGCCAAGAAAAATGTGGAGAGGGAAAGCCGAGAGAAGATGGCAAAGAGGAAATTCTCATTGTCTTACTGGCTCCACAACGTTGAAGAAGAGGAATGCCTGCTACTCAGATTTAAGTTGCTTGATATTCTCTGAAATAGCCTCTGGTATCCTCAGAACTTCAGTAAAGGCACTACACATAACTACCTTGTACTAGTGATGCTTCGGGAAAATCAAAGTAAAGGATTCGCCTACTTGTGTGTGAAAGAGGACGGAGGACTGAGATGAGGTGTCTGTGACAGACAAGGAACCACTTAGCAGAAACACCGTGGATCTGAGTCTGAAAAACAGAATGCAAAACCCAGCTTGAGTAGAGCTCAGTGGTATGGTCCTGATCACCTAACGCATTAACCTATACACATGTCCTCACGGCGCCCAGAAACATGAGCAAAATTATGTCTGGGAGTCCTAAAATTCTGGCTTCCACTTTCTACAGTGTATTCTTGTCTCTTAAATGAACATGTTTAAAACAATATTTTTAGTCACAAAATGCTCATTTTAAAACACACCTGTCCTTTGGTGTTATATACATTGTGACGTGTCCTTGTCAGCTTTTGGACACTTTGAATGAAAAAGTAATTACGTGAAAGATTTCAGGATCTCTGCATGTTATCAAATAGACATTTGAGAGTGATTTATGGGAATTTAGGATATGAAGGATATTTGCTTAATTATTAAGTTTAGGTCTTCTCAAAAGTATTTTATGAAGGGACACCTGAGTGGCTCAGTCATTAAGCCTCTGCCTTTGGCTCAGGTCATGATCCCAGGGACTTGGGATCGAGCCCCACATCGGGCTCCCTGCTAGGCGGGAAGCCTGCTTTTCCCTCTCCAACTCCCCTGCTTGTGTTCCCTCTCTTACTGTCTCTCTCTGTCAAATAAAGAAATAAAATCTTTTTTTAAAAAAGTATTTCATGAAAATATGTTTTGAGATTTATATATGACGTCAATGACCAAGATTTGCGATGTGAAGTCCCTAAAACATAAACAGGTCATTAAAAAAAAAAAAAGAGCATGTCATTTATTGATTTCATGCTTCCCAGCACAGCTGAGATAAATATTTATCTCTATAATGCAGGAAATATTTTCCCAGGAATGTGTTATATTCTGCATTTCCTCAGTTCAACAAATGCCTGATGATTTCTCTTAACTCCTCCGCGTTGAGTATCAAGCAGGTACAACAGGTCAACCACATACTCTCTGTCTGTGTGGAAACCCTGCTGCTTTAGGCTTTTCAGAAGCGAGGGGTAGGGCAAGAGTGTGCTGTAGCGATTACGCTGAAGAACACCCATCCCTGACCTCTGTTTACAGGGAGGAGAGAGGTGAAGTTGCCCTTCAGTTGCTCAGTCTGTATCTGCTTGGTGCCTGTGTCCTAGAGCTCGGGTACCGGAAATCCTTTTCTGACCCATCTCTACAAGCAGGGAATGGCAGGGAAGGGATGTGGGTCTCCACATTGGCAAAACAGAGAAGTGAGATGTAGAACAAGTAAATAATCTTCCCAGAGGCAAAAATCTGTGCTGGAATTGGAAGTTGGGCTCAGGCCTCTTAAATGTCAAGTCATGACGACTGTTTAACAGAGTTTCTATTAAACCTATTCAGTTTAATCATCTATTTGTCCTAGAGAGCATAAAGCAATTCAAAAGAGATCATGTATTTGAGCTGACTGCAAACAATAAAAAATGCCTTGTCAAAAAGAAAAAAAAAAAGTGCCATAAAGAATAATTTCCTTTTTGGGCTGCCTAAAGCATCCAAGCTTCTCGCAGTTATAAAATGTGAACTTTCTTCAACACGGATTGGACTATTTCCCAAACTCTCTTGATACTTCCTTTAAAATAACATGACAGTCTTTTCTTCTCACTTTTTATTCTCTCAAGCTCTCTTTCACTCCCATGGTTTTAATTACAGTCTATATGGGGATGACTTTCTAATCTGTACCTCTGGCAGGGACATCTTTTGGGCCATCAGATGTGTCCCCTTGAATATTACAGAAGGAGGTTGAACCAATTTAATTCACCATCTTTTTTCCCAAATTTGAATTCCTTGCACCAGTAAATGACACCACATCCAATAGCTCAGGTTAGGAACCTAGGAATCCACTAGACTCCTGCCCCTCTCCTCCCCTCCATTGCTGGACAATCAGCAAGTCTTGTTACTTCCACTTTGTTTTTAAAAATCCATTTGCATCTTTGTATTCTCATTGCCACTGCTAAAGCTCAGGTAATTTGGATAATCAGGCACTACTGGTTACCTAGTTAATTAAGATCCATTCTTGCTTCCAAATCCCTGGTTTACGTAACTGAAATATTTGATTGCTGAGCTTCCTTAGCTGCTACCATAGGACCTAATCCTGGCCAATGAGATATAAGTTGATTTCACCCCAGAAATTTTCCAGGAAGTTTCTTTAAAAAGATGACTAAGTTAACAGTCTTGTTGTCTTTGACCTTTGTCACAACTATTCTCTTCATCCTGCATGTAGGTGCAATGTGTGAACAGTAGCAGCCCTTCTGTGACTATGAGGAAGGAAACCACAAATAAAATGGGAAAGGCAGAAAGTGGAAGTCATGGTGCCTGGTTGATAGCATGGTAATACTCTGTTGGGATTCTCTCCCTTCAGATTCCTAATTATCTAAACAAACAAACAAAAAACAAATAATCCTGTCTCATTTCACTAAGCCAGTAAGTTCCCATTCCTGGGTTCCTATTACATGAAGCTGTTGAAGTTTTATCTTGACACATCTCTCATATTCCGATTACCAGCTCTAACAGTGACATCCCCTTTCTTAAAAGCCTTCACGTGCTTCCACTATTTCTCAAACTTTTAAGCAGCACATACAACACCCTGTGGGGTCTAGTTTTTATCATTACCTTGAGCCTCATCTACCCCACCAAGTTCTAAACTCTAGCCTCAGTGAACTCCTTTTACTTCCCACAGACTTGCATATGCTAGTCTGTTCATGTAGATTGTCTTCTCTTTATTCCTTTTCAAGTTTGCTTGGCTAATTCTGACAGGTTTTTCCAAAACCCCATTTAGGAAATATCCCCTAAAGGAAACCTTTCTTGATCCACCAAGCCTAGACTAGACCTCTCTCTTCTAGGCCTCCATGAGAGCTGGATACCTGGTATTTATCTCTATCCAAATGGGAAAAAGAAAAAAAAAGAATGGCAACTACTTTAAACTTCTCTGTCTCCTCAACAAGATAAAGGGAAATTCCTTGAAGAAGAGACTGTGTCTTATGGACTCCTGTAACTTCAGATATTGTACCACAATATCTGGTAAATAATAGTTGTTGAATGAGTAAGTGAATTAATGCATCTTCATCTCACATTTCTATCGAACTCAAACTCCCATCATTATGTGCCTGTATAATTATCCATTCTCATTCATCCAATATTATTCAAGAGATTACTATGTATAATTAATCCAGAACAGAAATAACGAAAATCAAGAATTTGCCCCTTGCTCCCTTAGAGCCAAAAGAAAGTATTGACCCTTTTGTAGGTGAAAAAGATTGGAGAAATTTCTGCTCTTTAATGCAATTAATTTTTATAATTAACTTTATACTTAGATGCATTTAAATAATAAAATTTAGTTATGCATCTATAGTAATATTTTTTCATCCCTCTGATAATTTTCTATTGATGGTTTAACTGAAAAAAAAAAGTCTCACATAAAGATGCTCTTTGGGTGTGCTAAACCAATACACTCTGAACTGAAAACAATCTTGAGATTGATGACTTACTGAATCTATAAGGACGGCTCTCTAAAGGGGAGCAAAACCAAGTTTGTCTCATTCATGATTTCCAGGCTTATAAACACTTCTCGGGTATTAAAACATTCTAGGAATTTTGAATGCCATTTTAATGCTAATTATTTACAGTTTTATGAGGCATAAATTATATACCACACAATTAACCAGTTGTAAGTAAAGAGCTGGGTTCTTCAGTGTATTTATGTAGTTGTGTAACCATCCCTGTAGTTCAGTTTTACAACCTAAGCATCACGTGCTGATGTTCCATTGTGCCAATATGCAATCAATCCCCACTTCCACTCCCAGTTCTAAGCAATCACTCACCTACTTTCTATCTTTAAAATCTTGCTTTTGTAGGGGTGCTTGAGTGGTGCAGTCCGTTAAATGTCTTATTCTTGGTTTTGGCTCAGGTCATGATCTTAGGGTTGTGAGATCGAGCCCCATGTCAGGCTCTGAACTCAGCAAGAAGTCTGCTTGAGATTCTCTCGCTCTCTCTCCCACTTTACCCCTCCCTCCTGTGCTCTCTTTAAAATAAATAAATCTTGTTTTCAAACTCTTGCTTTTTTTTTTTTTTCAGAAATTTCATGTAAAAAAGTCATACAATATGTAGTCATTTGTTTCTTATTTCTTTCACTTAGCATAATCTGGAGAGAAAGCAGAATCCATATTGCTACATCTAGAGTAGTTTGATCCTTTACTACTGAAGAGTATTCTGTTCTATGGATATACTACTTGATAGACAAAATACATTCACTGCTGGATGGACACTCGTATTGTTTCCAATTTTTTACTTCTATGAATAATACTATTATACACATTCGTGTACAAGTATTTGTATGGACACAGGCTTTAATTTCTCTTGGGTAGAGTTGAATTGCTGAGTTATATTTTAAGTTTATATTTAACTTTCCAAGAAACTGCCAAACTATTTTGCAAAGTGACTGTACCATTTTATATCCTTATCAACAATATATCAGAATTCCTCTTTATTACATCCGAGTCAACACTTACTCCTGTCACATTTTTTATTATTATGGTCAGTCTTATCTGTGTGTATGGTATCTCATTGCAATTTAATAAATAATGACATAGGGCATCTTTTCATACATATATTATCTATTTGTCTTCTTTGTAGATATGTCTGCTCAAGTGTTTAGCTTATGTTTTTTATTTAGTCATTAGTATTCTCATTATTATTGGATACAAGCTCTTTATTAGATTTATCACTTATAAATATTTTCTTCCAGTCTGTGACTTGATGGTTTTATTGTCTTTTGTTTTGTTTTGTTTTGTTTTTGCTTAAAGATGTGTGTGTATTTCTGTGTGTGTGTGTTTGAAGCACAAATGTTTTAAATTTTTGATTAGAATGACTTATCAATTTTTTTTATGAACCATAGCTTTGGTTCAATACCTAAGAAATTTTTACCTAATGCAAGGTCACAATGGTTTTCTCTTATGTTTTCTTCTACAAGTTTTATACTAGCTTAATTGCTTATGTTAAATACAAGTACATATAAATACATAAAAGTAAGTATAATATATATACCTTATGTATATATATATTATTTATATGCAATTGCTTCTTTAAAGGACTTACATTAATCTTTTATATTTAAGTCTGTGATCTATTTTGAGTTAATTTTTGCTTACAGTGTGAGCTATGTTTCTAAGTTCATTTCTTTTCATGTGGCTATCCAATTTTCCACATGGCACTGTTTGTTGACTATCATTTCCTTCATCAAATTGCCTTGGTATTTTTTTTAAACATTTTATTTATTTATTTGACAGAGAGATCACCAGTAGGCAGAGAGGCAGGCAGAGAGAGAGAGAGGGAAGCAGGCTCCCTGACGAGCAGAGAGTCCGATGTAGGGCTCGATCCCAGGACCCTGGGATCACGACCTGAGCCGAAGGCAAAGGCTTTAACCTAGCCTGAGCCACCCAGGCGCCCCTTGCCTTGGTATTTTTATCAACCTTCAATGAGCCATCAATGTTAGGAAGTACTTCTGTACTCATTAGTCACTTACATTAATATATAACTGTGTCTTCACACTCTGTACTGTTGCTGGATTTTTTGGCTATGCTTGTGCTGATAAAACTGCTATTTTCACCAGCAGAGGTAGGAGAAGGATGGAGTTGGCTCCATGCATGAAAGCCTCATACTTCCACTAGTCTTATACAAAGCTATGGGATCGGGGCGCCTGGGTGGCTCGGTGGATTAAAGCCCCTGCCTTTGGCTCAGGTCATGATCCCAGAGTCCTGGGATCGAGCCCCGCATCAGGCTCTCTGGTCGGCAAGGAGCCTGCTTCCTCCTCTCTCTCTGCCTGCCTCTGTCTACTTGTGATCTCTCTCTCTGTCAAATAAAAAAATAAAATGTTTAAAAAAAAAAAAAAAAAACCCCACAAAGCTATGGGATCTTTTCAAGAATAAATGCTTCTAAGCTCGTATTCTTTGGTCAACTTTCAGAATTCCTAAAGGTTATTATTATTTTTTTAAAATTTGTCTAGTTTCATACATGTTATATGGAAAGCATGCTCTGATCTCTTCACATGGTCAAATTGGAACTCCCTTCTAAGACTGATTTTTAGGGGGAAGAATATCCTTGGTGAACCTCACCAGAGGAATTGTTTGAAACTGTATTATAAGGTAATTGAAATATCTGAGTCTGTATAAAAGTTTGAATCTCTATGTTTATGTTCTGCTCCCTGCAGAATGTCACCAAAATAGCAGTAATGGAATAAAAAATAATAATGATCTACAAAGACAGAGAGAAAAGAAGAAGCAACGGAAAAGTGACTACAGATAACCCAGTGCAGTGAATACAAAAAGACCCATATTAAGGTCGTGTCACCAAAATTTCAAAATATAGCATATAAAGAAATTCTCCTAAAAGTTTCCAGAGAGAGGGAAAAAAAATATTCTTACAAAGTATAGAGAAATTGAAGAACATCAAAATTCTTAACACCACCACAAGAAACTAGAAGAAAATAGGACAGTTTTACACCACAGGTTGAAACCTACTTTCAACCTGGGATTCCATACCTAGCCAAAATATTACATAATTTGGAGATAGAATTATTATGTTTTCAGAAGTGCAAGATCTCAGAAACATATCTATAGCTCCATGCTCTATAGGAAATTACTAGAGAACATGTTACAGTAAAATGAGAAATGAAAACCGAGAAAAAAAAAACCAATGATGAAACCAAGAAAAAAAAAAAGATGTGGATATAGAAAAAGGACTTATAACACAGATTTCTAGTCAATGGTGAAGACATATCCCAAATGAATAGCTCTATCAAAAGCCAATAGAATATCCAAACCAGATGGAGCAAGATGCATGAGGGTTCCAAAAGAGGTATTTCTCAGAAAAGCAATGAAACTAATAGAATATTTTACATTTTCTGCAGAACTGACAAATTTCAAAGAATTAGTAGTTATTGTGGGATTGGTACATAGAACACTGTGCAAAAGAAAACAACCTAATTACTAAATCTTGTGAAAACAAAATTAGTACAAGCAACAAAATGTAATCATAATGCACCACATGGTTCAGCTATGAATAACTGTTACAGAGTCATTATGATATAAACATTGAATATTGTATTAGTGATAATATTACTAAATTATAAAGAGAAAGAAAGGAAATGTGTGTCGAGGGGGATGTAGGATTAAGAATGAAAGAGAAAGAAATCTCCGTGTTCCATATTAAGAAGACATTGAGTATCCAAATTGAATCAAATAAAAATCAAGAACATTAACATAAACTTATTTTAGAATACAGAAGAGATAAAAGAAGCAGCACTAAAATTATTAAAATAATTTCCCTCCAGAAGTAAGAATCAAGAATGGGGCAAGAACAGCAGGAGGCTTCAACTTAATCTCAGAAGCTTGTTAAAATCATTTTTAAAAAATATGCTTTTATAAATGTGAAATTTCAAAAGCAAACAATAATAAAATAATTTTATGAGTGTGTTTGCTAGCATGTTGTTTTCTAATTATATGTCATTTTAAAATCTGTTCTACTAATTCCATTTTGTACAAACTGCATTCAATTAACTCACAAGAGAGGTTAATCCAAAAAGATACTTTTGTAAATGGACAAATACAAAACCAGGTCCAAACCTGAGGTTTATCAATTTGTCAGGAAATTCCTTCAGGAGAGGAGATTGTCATTTTGTTGCTATCCTTTTTCAACTAGTAAATCATTCCTGCCTTATGATGTGCTGGTTTCATATCCTGTATTTTATCTCCCTCCAGATATTATATAAGCTGAATGCATGATAATTAAAATGTACAAGAACAGATGTTGCTTAGTCTCTGTCAGGCACTGAGTAAATGTTTTGATGTGTCATTCCTTCCAATAACTGTGGATGAATATCACAAGAATGGTGCCTTAATTTCCTAGGGTTGCTATAACAAATTACCACAACGTGGTGGCTTAAAAATGAGAAAACCTTATTAATACAGTTCTGAAGGCCAGATGTAGGAAATCAAGGGGTCAGGAGAGCTGAGTTCCTTGTGAAGACTCTAGAGGAGGATTTCTCTTAACCCTGCTAGTTTCTGGCAATTCCAGATGTTCCTTAGCTTACAGCTGTAGAACTTCAACCTTTGCCAGTCTTTACATGGCCTTCTCCTTTTGTCCCTGTGCCTCTCCTTTGAGAGTCTCCTAAGGACACTTGTTCCTGTCACCCAGATAATCCAAGATTCTTTCATCTGGAGATCCTTAGCTTAATTACATCTGCAAAGACCCTTTTGTCAAAGAAGATCATATTACAGACTTTGGGGATTAGCAAGTGGACATATCTTTTATGCGCCTACCATTCAGCCCATGAAAAATGGGTAAAAGAATAACGGGGAGAAATACCATATATTATTCACTTTAGTGGCATGTTATTGGCACATATAAATATGCCATTATATCATATGTAGACAAGCACAAAACCAAGCCTGAAATTTCAGTGCCTCAGGAAATGGAAGACAAAAATATTTAAGAAAAGATGGAATCACAGAGAGAGTTTCATAAGCCAGTCACTGATTTCTGTCTTGTTAGAATTACCATTAACTTCTTCCAATTTTATACCTGCTGAAAATTTGATTGGCTCATTGTCTATTTCCAAACCATATTTTAGAGAAAAAAAGCAATGTCACTTGTAGTTCTCAATGACCTTATTTTCTAAATAACTGAGAGTGGGTTGTTTTAAGTCTCAATAGAAATCTTTTGGGACACTAGATATTATCACACACTAAGAAGAGTACACTTAACATAATTTGATCCCTTCCTTTCATTTATCCAATCGTCTGTCTTATTTTAAAACTTAGGTCATTATTTACTCCACCCCTTATATATTGGGTTATCAAGGAACCTGTACAAAGTTCTTAAATAATGGCATCAGTATCATGATTTTGGTCCATATACATCACTTCTTCGATGATTCAGATAGGGTCCTATTAATACCTTCTTTACATTAATTTTCTTTTCCTCCATCAACAAGTTTTGGAAACTTAGTCTAGATTCCATTGCCTCACATGCCATCCCATTCCATTTTAACTGCACTCTTGTTTAAACACTGTTTAGAAACATTAAGAAGGAAACATACATTCTTAGGTGCTGAGAATAAGAGAAACTTGGGTCAATAAACATGATCATTATTATTATTGTTGTTTTCATTACTATGACTGTTCAACAATGACTTTCCCAGTGGTCATGGGACTCTGTCACTCTTTTCCTTTCATCTTTATGAAATCTCTTTCACTTATAAGGTTCTATTTGTAGAATCCCTAAATCCCATGTCAACCTTCATCTTATGGTTCCATGCATTAATTGCCACCAGTTATATGTTTAAACTTCCTTGTCTTTTGGCTTCCATGACATTTTGCTCCCTCTCTGATTTATTTGTTAGCTTCTCCTCCTTCAGGTCCCTGAATATAGACTCTGACATTTATACTCCTGAACTTTACTCACTCAACATTCTACTTTCATCTATAATCTCCATACCTTGTAACTTTAAACCTGAAATCTCAAATTCTAGATTATCTCTTAGCATCAAGACCTGCATTCCAAACTGCCTGCCTACTATCTCCATCCTGTTATTTTCCTGATCCTTAAACTCACCCAGCTTCATTACTGTCTTCTCGAAACTAGTTCTTTTCTTAACCAAAGTTTCTTAGTGGCAATAGTGTTTTTCCAGTCACCCAGGTTGTAGCTGAAAAGAGATTTTTAAGATCACATTTCTTAGTAAATCCTAGCTAAAAGTAGAGCGGTTCTTTCCAGTTTATGATAATATTCTTCTTTGAATATCCACCTCGTTACAAGCTCCTCATATTTATCAGTCAGGAAAAAAGGGAACTATAATGTTTAAGGAGAAGAAAATATAACTACAATATATGAGATACTGTTTAAAAATTTCTCCTTTTATGTTGCTCTCAACATTCAGTGAGTTACCAAGCCATATACATTAGTCTTCTTCAATGTTCAAAAGGAATAGGCACATAGATTGAGCTCTATGGGGTGCCTGGATAGCTCAGTCAGTTAAGTGTCTGACTCGATTTCTGCTCAAGTTATGATCTCAGGATCCTGAGATTGAGCCCCACTTAGCACAGAATCTGCTTGAGATTCCCTCTTCCTCTCCCCCCACTCATATGATCTCTCTCTCCCTCTCAAATAAATAAATAAAAATCTTTAAAGATGTTCTTTACAGTGTTTCTTATATTAATGATATTATAAACGTTAACTTTCCAACAGTAGAGCACTGGTTGGATAAGTAGTACTTTACATACAAAATATGTGATGAATAATCTATAGCCATTTGAATCTTGGTATAATGGTCTATTCATTCATATAGAAATATATTTATATGCATTTGTAAAAGTTTTTATTTATCCCAGTTAATTAACATACCATGTAATATTAGTTTCAGGTATACAATAGAGTGATTTAACACTTTCATACATCACCTGAAGCTCATCACAAGTGTACCCCTTAATTCCCATCACCTATTTAACCCATCTCCCCTTCTTCGCTACACCCCTTTTCTTCTCAGTTTGTTCTCCATAGTTAAGAATCTATTTCTTGGTTTGCCTCTCTCTCTTTTTTCCCCCCTATGCTCATTTATTTTCTTTCTTAAATTCCACATATAAGTGAAATCATATGGTATTTGTATTTCTCTGACTGATTTATTTCACATAGCATTATATCCTCTAGATCCATTTATGTTGTTGTAAATGGCAAGAGCTCATCCTTTTTCATGGCTAGGAAAATTTATATATATAATATATATGTATAAGTACTATATATACATATATATTATATATTATTTTGATGTAATCTCAATAGTTTATTTTTGCTTCTATTCCCCTTGCCTCAGGAGCTATATCTAAAAAATGTTGCTACAGCTGATGTCAGAGAAATTACTGTCTGTGTTCTTTTCTGGGATTTTTTCACATCTTCTTTATCCATTCATCAATCAGTGGACATTTGGGCTGCTTTCATAATTTAGGTATTGTAAATACTGCTGCAATAAACATAGAGAGGCATATATCTTTTTGAATTAGTGTTTTCATATTCTTTGGGTAAATACCCAGTAGTGGAATTACTGGATCATAGAGTAATTCTATTTTAAATTTTTTGAGGAATGTCCATGCTATATTCCTTTTTTTAAAAAAATTTTTAAAATTTCTTTTCAGCATAACAGAATTCATTGTTTTTGCCTCACACCCAGTGCTCCATGCAATACGTGCCCTCCTTAATACCCACCACCTGGTACCCCCAACCTCCCACCCCCGACCCTTTCAAAACCCTCAGATTGTTTTTCAGAGTCCATAGTCTCTCACGGTTCACCTACCCTTCCAATTTCCCTCAACTCCCATGTGGTTGTACCATTTTACATTCCCATGAACAGTGCACAAATGTTCCTTTTTCTCTACATCCTTACCAAAACTTGTTTTTTGTGTTTTTGTTTTTAGCCATTCTGACCAGGTATGAAATGATATCCCATTATGATTTTAATTTGCTTTTTCCTGATGATGAGGGATGTTGAGTATCTTTTCATGTGTCTATTGGCCATCCAAATTTCTTCTTTGGAGAAATGTTCATGTCTGTTCATGTCCTCTGCCTATTTTTAGACTGGATTATTTGTTTTGGTTTAGTTTGTTTTTTTTAGTTTAGCTTAGTTTTGTTTTTGTTTTTGTGTTCATTTGTACTAGTTCTTTATATATTTTGGATACTAACCCTCTGTAGGGGGTTAGTGGTAGAGAGCTTGACTGGATACTAAACCTTTATCAGATATGTCATTTGCAAATATCTTCTCCTATTTATTAGGTTGTCTTTTAGTTTTGGTGATTGTTTCCTTTGTTGAGCAGAAGCTTCTTATTTTTATGTAGTCCCAATAGTTTATTTTTGCTTTTATTTCCCTTGCCTCAGGAACTATATCTAGAAAAATGTTGTTATGGCCTATGTCAGAGAAATTACTTCCTGTGTTCTCTTCTAGGATTCTTATGGCTTCAAGTCTCACATTCAGGTCCTTAATCCATTTTGAGTTTATTTTTGTGTATAGTGTAAGAAAGTTGTCCAGTTTCAATCTTTTGCATGTAGCTGTCCAGTGTTCCCAACATCATTTATTGAAGAGATTGTATTTTTCTCATTGCATATTCTTGCCTCCTTTGTCAAAGATTAATTGACCATATAACTATGGATTTCTTTCTGGGCTCTCATCCTGTTCCATTGATCTAAGAGATTAAAAGGGGTGCCTGGGTGGCTCAGTTGGTGAAACATCTGCCTTCAGCTCTGGTCATGGTCTTAGGGTCCTGAGATTGAGCACCAAGTTGGTCTCCCTGCTTAGTGGGGCATCTGCTTCTCCTTCTTCCCCTCCTTCACATTTGTGCATGCTCTCTCTTTCTCTCTCTCTCTCTCCCTCACTCTCTCTCTCAAATAAATAAATGAAATCTTAAAAAAAAAAAAGAGCAAGCTTTATCTACATGTTGCCTGCAAGAAACGTATTTCCAACACATACAGATTCAAAGTGAAGGGATGGAAATGAATTGATCATACAAATAGAAGTGAAGAGAAGGCTGAGGTAGCAATACTTTGTCAGACAAAATAGACTTTAAGATGAAAACTGTAACAAGAGACAAAGAAGGACACACCATAATCACAAAAGGAACAATCCAACAAAAAGATAATAACAAATTTATGCATCCAACATGGGAGCACCCAAATAAATAAAGCACCTAATAACAATTATAAACTGATAGCAATGCAATAATAGTAGGGGACTATAACTCTCTATTTATATCAATGGATAGATCATCCAAACAGAAAATCAACAAGGAAACAGTGGCTTTGAATGACACATTGGACCAGGTGGAACTAAAAGATATATTCAGAATACTCCATCCTAAAATAGTACAATTCACATTCTTTTCAAGTGTACATGGGAACGTTCTTCAGAATAGATCACATATTAGGACACAAGATAAGTCTCAACAAGAATCATACCAAACATATTTTCCATCCACAATGGTATGAAATGAGTATTCAACCTCAAGGAAAAAATCTGGAAAGAACACAAATACATGGAGGTTAAGTAACATGCTCCTAATCAATGGATGGGTCAACCAAGAAATGAGAGAGGAAATCCAAAAACACACACACACACACACACACACACACACACACACACACACAAATGAAAATAAAAACACAATGTTTCAAAATCTCTGGGATGCAGCAAAAGCTGTTCTAAGAGGAAGAATTATAGCAATACAGACCTACCTCAAGAAGCAAGAAAAATCTCAAAAAAACCAACTAGCCTTGCACTTAAAGAAGCTAGAAAAAGAAGAATAAAAAACAGGAAAGAAGGAAATAACAGGTTTAGAGCAGAAATAAATAACAGAAACTAACAACTAAAAATTTAAAAAGCTAAAAAAAAAAAAATAGAACAGATCAATAAAACCAAGAACTGGCACTTTGAAAAGATCAACAAATTGATAAATCTTTACCTGGACTCATCAAAGAAGAAAAAGAGAGAGAGAGAGAGAACTCAAAATCAGATGTGAAAGAGGAAGCATAACAATGGACACAACAGAAATACAGATTATAAGAGAATATTATGAAATATTGCATGTCAACAAATTGGACAACCTAGATGAAATGGGTAAATTCCTAAAAATATATAAGTTCCCAAACCGAATCAGAAATAAAAAATTTGAACAAACTGATTACCAGCAATACAATTGAACCAGTTCTCAAAAAACTCCCACCAAATTCCAGAGCTATATGACTTCATAAGTAAATTCTACTAAAACCCTGCTTTCCATTACTCTGTCCTCCAGGTTGCTGAGTCACGCTTCATCTTCCTCTAGTCTGTTATTTATTCCATTTAGTGTATTTTAAATTTCAGTTATTGTGTTCTTCATTTCTGTTGGTTCTTTTTCATGTTTTCTATCTGTTTGTTAAGGGTCTCACTAAGGCCCTCCATATTTTTCTCAAGTCCAGTGAGTGTCTGATGACCATTACTTTGAGTTCTTTATGAAGCATATTACTTACCTCCACTTCATTTAGGTCTCTTGCTGTGATTTTGTCCTGTTCTTCATTTGGGATATATTCTTGTCTCATTATGTTTAACTCTGTGTCTATTTCTATGTGTTAAGAAAATCAGTTACATCTCTGCTTTTGAAAGCAGTGGCCTTATGAGGCCACTTCCTACCTTCCTACCCTTTTCAATATAGCCTCTTCTCTACACTTAGCTGGAGAATCTGTTCTGCTAGTCTTTGGGTCATTTTCTGGGTTATTTTCATTGATGTTGGGGTTTTCTAGGTGTATCTGTGGGATAAATGAGTTTAAGGTCCTCCTATTCTGCTATCTTCCCTGGAAGTCTCTATACTTTGTTAAACTCAAAGAGAAAGAGAGAGAGAGAGAAAGAGGGAGAGACAGAGAAAGGTTAGAAAGAACAGGCATAGCATATCCCAAGGAAAAATACTAAGGACTATTATTTGCTTCAAATTGTCACCAGTGGATTTCTACATATAAATATAATGAATGTATTTGACTATGTGCCAGGGAATGCTTGAAAAGAAATGAAAGAAAAAAATATATTTAGAATAATCTTAAAAAATACCTATTTTAAAAGAATCTTAATTCAGAAAGTACATTAATTATCAAGTCTAAACTCACTTTATATGTCTTATGGCAATTGAAATTGAGTGATTTGCTCTGTATCATTTATCTGCTTATCATAGATGTAGAATTTGAGTTTCTCACACCATTCTGTGGATTCCCACTATTTTCCTATCACTGTTAATATGGCATATGCAACCATTTTGATGTTTTAAGAATGTGTGAAAATTAATGCATCTTCAAAGCTTGAGCCTACTCATCTGTATGGAATACAAGTAGCATTTTATAACAGGAACTTTGGGAAAGAATTTACATTTGAATTTTTTTGGGGCGTCCCGTTCTCAATTGGTGACTTTTAATCAGGGTTCTCCAAGGAAACAGACCATCAAGATATATCTATTTTGAAATCTGTATGTATCAATATCTATATCAAGAGAGAAAGATTTAGTAAAAGAAATTGACTGACATGATTATGGAGGCCGAGAAGTCCCACAATCTGCCACTCGCATGGTGGAGGTCCTAAAAAGCTGGTGGCAAAGGCCCAAGAATCAGGGAAATAATGATGTTAAGTTCAGTTCAAGTCCAAAGGCCCAAGAACCAGGGAGATGATGCCACAAACTCCCCAGTTATTAGTGCAGGAAAAGGACAATCTCAGCTCCACCAATGAGGCAAAGGAGGAATTCTTTCCTCTATATTTTCACTCTGATAAGGCTCTCAATGATTTCAGTGGGGCCCACCAAGATTGAGAAGGAAAATCTGCTTTACACAGTCTATAGATTCAAAAGCTAATCTCATCTGGAAACACTCTCATAAGCATGCCCAAAAATAATGTTTGGCCAAACATTTGGGCATCCCATAATCTAGTCAAGTTAACACATAAAATTAATGTTCACAGTGATGTTAAACAAATTGCTTAATTTTTCTGAGCCTCAAGTTATTTGTCTGCAAAATGGGAGAGGTACTATCTCTTCCAAGGGTTATATAAAGGCTTAAACAAGATACACTTAAGGGATCAATGCAATTTAGCACATGACTATTCAATTAATGCCAGTTCCTTTTGCTTCCTCTCCCTGAATTGCTAATAAAAAGATCCAGTTACATCACCCTATAAGCCTGTTATGGATTGAATCATATCTTCCCAGACCAAAAAAAAAAAAAGCCTCCTAACTCTCACTACCTCATAATGTAACTGTATTTAGAGATAAGTTGTTAAGAGGTTTTCTTTCTTTCTTTTTTTTAAATACAGTTTGGTTATTTATTTATTTTTTAAATTTTTATTGTGTTATGTTAGTCATCATACAATACATCATTAGTTTTTGATGTAGTGTTCCAAGATTCACTGTTTACATAATTAAAATTAGATCATTAGTGGAGGGGTGCTAATCCATTATGAATGGTAAGCTTATAGAAAGGGAAACATTTTTATGCAGACAGACAGACAGATACACACAGAGAGAATGCTGTGTGAAGATTAGAGCTGTGCTGTCATAAGCCAAGCAAATACCAGGAAAGGGGCTTAGAACAGATCCTTTCCTGGTGTCTTTAGAACAAGCATGGCTTTGCACCTTGATATTAGACTTCCAGCCTCCAGAACCGTGACACAATAAATGTTTGTTATTTAGGCCATCCCATTGGGGGTATTTTGTTACAGCAGCCCTAGGAAATGCATACACCTGTATTTCTTAGATTGGCCATTACTTGTAATGACATCTCATAGAAATAATTCTTCATTAGCCCTTATGAGGATATATGAGGTCTTTCTTTTCCAATTTCAAGGAGAGTAGGTCTGAAACCTCCTCTGGCCTCTCAGTTAACATGCTTCTCAAGAGTAAAGAAGGTATTTGAGCCCCGCGTTGGGCTCTCTGCTCAGCAGGGGGCCTGCTCCCCCCCACCTCAGCCTGCCTTTCTGCCTACTTGTGGTCTCTGTCAAAAAAAAAAAAATCTTAAAAAAAAAGAGTAATGAAGGTAAGGTAACTCCCTATTATATCTGATTAAAAAAAAAAAAGATGTATTTACTTATCTGAGAGACAGCATGAGAGATCATGAGTGGGGGAGGGTGGAGGGGTAGAGGGAGAAGCAGACTCCCCACTGAGCAGGGAGCCTGATGTGGGACTCAATCCCAGGATTCTGGGATCATGACCTGAGCCAAAGGCAATCATTTAACTGCCTAGGCTATTCATACAGACCACAGGTTGATAGAATAGATAGGTGGATGGTTGGATGAATGGATGGATGGATGGAGAGAGAGATGATAGATGATAGACAGGTAGGTAAATAGAAGATAAAGGAAGAATAATCTGTATTTCTATCTCTGTATATATGTTTGTATCTGTATCTGTATCTCTATTATCTATATCCTACTTTTTAAGAAACATAGTAATAGCATAAGCTTCTCTGCTCCATTTTGTCAAAAACTTGCTACAAACATCATTTTAATAAAATTTCCATTTCGTACTCTCTCATATGTCTGTATTTACTATGATTTGCCAACCATAATGTGTTGTTAGGCCATTAATGCCCCTTCTTCTTTTTGCTGTATTTTTTCAAACAAAACTTTGTCCACATTTCAGAATATTTTCTTAAAATAGTGTACCAGAAAGACAATTCTTGTTCTTTCCTTTGGGGCTTAATCCCAAGACAATCCTTTGTAAAGAGAGAAGGAAATAAGTTAACATAGAGCAATGGGAGTGCTAGCATTCAGCTGCCACAAACAGTTAATGATTATTTCCTTACAAAAAAGCTCAAAGCCCTGCATAGTGTACCCATAACAGGCAGGTAATTTAAGCAATCTCTGGATTCATCTTTCTGGAACCCAACATAAAAATGCAATGTGGGATATGAAATTGTCGGCTCCTGTGCTGAACAGAAGTCATTTCTATCCCCTCCATTCTCTGGGTTGTTTCTCCTTGAGTGTTTAGCTCAGAGATAATTTTCAGTAAACTGTTGTCACTTGAAAATAAACAGTCTGGACAATGTATGGTCCATTTGGAATACTGAGAAAATAAACAACTTAAGATATGCTTCCTTCTTGTCTTTGCAGCCCTTTCTGGAATGTGTACTCCAGATACTTTACTTTCTTCCCTAAAGCAGAAGTTTTATTTAAAATAAAGCTACTTCTTTGGCACTTCTGGGTAATCCTTTTTTGAAGAACCACAGCAATGAACGGTTTTGGAGCCCTCCTTCGAAGAAACCAGTCCATCCTTCTGGTGCTCTTTCTTTTGCAAATTCAGAGTCTGGGTCTGGACATGGATGGTCGTCCTACCACTGAAGTTTGTGCCACACACACAATTGCACCAGGACCCAAAGGTGAGAAAAGCAAAGCAAAATGTTCATATATAATAAGTGAACTCTCTTCCCTCCTCCCTCAATCCTACTGTAACTCTGAATGACTTTCTGTTCTCCCTAGTGTCCTCCTTCTTTCCTCCTATTTTGGAAAACCAATGGCCTATTATTTAGGTAAAAACCTACCTTGATGTTAGGTTGGAGAATGTTGGCAGGGGGCGGACCTCACCCAGGGCACGGGAAAATTCCCTCTTCCATGCTGTTCCAGAGGGAAGGTACAAAGCCAAGACCTTAGTGTTTCAGGAATGCTTTTCTTAAGACGCTCTCTATTCTTCAGCTGTTTTTATTCCAATGCCTTTCTAAGCACGGATTTTGGTAAAATTACCAGGCAAAAACCTCAGTACAGAGAAAATTAAATCTTTCACATATTTCATCAATTAGTGGGCTTCCTACGAAGAAGAAAATTTTTGTCAAGGATTGCAGATAGTGTATAAATGAAATTTCTTTATTGAAAGTGGAGTCTTTGAGGCCTTCAGCTGAAGGATGATAGACTATTGCGGAATTTTTCAAGTAGAGCCAAGGTCTAAATGTGCTTTAAGCAACTGGTTGATAAAAGATGCTGTTTTCCTGGTTTCAGTTCTGACCCTTTTGTTCTGAGAGTGGTCACTGCAGTGCGAATTTGGTGCTCCCTTATTAGTAATTCATGCTATGTTTCTCCAGGCTATAGGATAGAAGAATTGCAGCTGCTTAAAATTTTAAGTAGAAAAAATGGGTCTTTCAGAAAAAAGTAGAAATACATCGCCCTATGCTTGTCAGTTATTTAAATGTGTATTGCTGAAAGTGCATTTTTCTTAATCAGTGAATTAATTTCCTCCAAAGATTGCAATCCAGGCTTTAACCTTTGATACCATAAAATAAATGCCAGGGAGGAACAATGAGACCTTGGGGCTTCCAAATAATTTCTTGGGTGAATAAATGAATAATGTGAGGGCAAATGTTCAGAAAAGAAAGTTTTGATTAGAAATAAAAGTATTTACTTAAAACTATTACTGGACTTTCCAATAATGTACCTGAAACTTTGTTATTCCTGGGGTAGCAGGGAAAATGCTGAAAATTAAAGTTTTCCTTGTCCCTGCAAATGGGAGAGTCCATTTGAGAACTGCACCATCAAAACAATTTTTCTTACAGAGAAACTACAACTTTCAAGCTAAAAGAATGGACAAAGTATTGTCAAAATGACATCCCAAATATCCTGCATTCCAATACAACAATTCTATTTATTCCAATTCAGCCAACATATACTGAATACCTATTAATACTGAGCATTATTTTAAGCATAAGAGATGCATTAAATAACATATATTAAAAATAATATATGTTATTATCATGAGTAGTAGTGAAACAAAAAATTTAGGAGGGAGGAGAGGGCAATTAATTTTTATTGGATACCAGCAGCCTGTTCATCATAAATCTTCCTACCCTCATTTCTTTTTTTTTTCCCTACCCTCATTTCTTAATGCAAAACTTACCCCTTCCCACTAGAAACCTTGCTAAGATTTCAAACAATGTAAATCTTTCACTCTTTTCCTGAGCTTGTGTCCTCTAGAACTCCAGGGGTTCCAGAACTACGTCTGCTGGGAATCTGGTATGATTTCTTCTTCCACCAGAGTCAGAGGACTTTGCATCAAAATGAATTCTGAGTTCCCTTCTTCTTCTTCTTTTTATTCTTTAAAATTTATTATTTATTTATTTATTTGACAGAGAGAGAGAGAGTGAACACAAGCAGAGGGAGTGGGAGAGGGAGAAGCAGGCTTCCCGCTGAGCAGAGTGCCTCATGCCGGGCTTGATCCCAGAACCCTGGGATCATGACCTGAGCTGAAGGCAGACACTTAAAGACTGAGCCACCCAAGTGCCCCCTGAGTTCCCTTTTTAAAGAGATTCCACAATTCTGGAAAGGAATGTACAGAATACTTCCTACATCTCCGGCCTCATGTTAGGTGCTAAAATTAAAGCTCTTCTCCTAGAACTTGTCTACATTTCAAAATGAGTATTAGATTGCAAACTCTTGGACTCAGGGCTCAGTTAACGCCCTTTTTTCCTGGCAAATGGCCGTTATTCGTTATTGCGCATGCTCATTACCGCCCCGTTGCCCCCCAGGTATTGCGCCAGATGCCATGCCTACAAGTGAAAAACAAGACTTCATACTCATCTCCACTCAAGATATAAACTGCCATCTACCCTACCTCGTTCGTTTATGAACGTGATAATAGCTGCTCCCTACCCCTGAACAAGGCAGATTTGCGTATTTATTTCTACAAAAATAAAGTGCTTATGATAAAGAAAAGGAAAAAAGAAAAAAAGCTTGATGGCCGAGGAAACATTTTAAAGGAATGGAATTATTGCTTCCGTTCAATATATTTTTCTTAAGAGCAGGCTGGTCTATATTTTTCTCCATGGCTAATCATGTCAATACCATAGTTCCTTCCCGGCACTGTGCTCAGAAACTTCTAGAAGCTCTGAAAAACAATAAAAGGAGTTTCCCCTGAATTCATTTGGGAGGCTGGGAACTAAAGTAACTATTTAGAGTTAATGTTAACCTGTCCTATAATATGTTGCCCAAGATAGACTCACCATTTTATTACTGCATTATTTACCAAGCATGACTTGGTGGGAAGAAAGATATTGAATTAAATCTGTTTGATCTTCAGTATGCTATTACATCTATTTATGCTTTAGTTTCTTTATTTGAAAAGTGAGCTTCATTAGAGAACTGTTTTAAGAATAATATAAGCTAACAAATGTAAACTTTAAGCCATGTAGACATCATAAATAGATAATTAAATTCTATTTATCTTTCCTCCTTCTCCCTATTTACCTAAGTCTGCTGAGTAACAATTATGGGAGTAAGCAATGTTCCAATTATCAAAACTTCTTTGTTGAAAGCCATCTTTATTTTTCTCTCTATGCCTTAAATTTATTATTTTATGCTGTTTAGTAGAAAAATGTTCTTTCCCACCTGCATCGACTCTTGAAACAATTCGTGTAAAATTCTGACCTCTGGTGGTATTCCTTGAAAACAGCAGTGGCAAGAAATTTCAGCAAGAAATGTAAATTTTAGCAAGAAAAGAAATGTAAGAGCAATAAGAAATATTTGAGTGATGATTCACTATTTCCAAAGCATTTTCAAGTACATTATCTTGTTTAATGTTCACAATTGCCCTATGTGGTAGCAATTACTTTAAACTTAAAAGATAAGGAAATAAACTAAACAAGGCCAAGTGGAAATCTCAAGGTCTCTCACATACTTATAGAACAGATATGCAACTTGAAATTTAGCCCCGGCCTTCCGGCTCTGGGTCCGGTACCATTCCATGACATCCACTGGTTTCTAGTAGAATCAGGTTTGAAAATATAGTCCACTGACCTTTGTGTGACAAGAAATGGATGCGACAATTAAGAACACAACGTTCAGGCCGCCTCATAGCTCAACATTGTACTGGATACTAAAATGTGCTGAAGGTAATGAGATGCCTCCTCTCTGATAATCAACTCCATTATTTCATTAGTCTGTTTGGAAATTAAAGATATGTTGCCTTATTACTTATGTTGGCTTCCATTAGCCTTTTTGTTTAGGAGCTTTATTTTATTATTATTTTTATTTATTTATTTTTTTCCCAATGACTTTTGTGTGTGGCCTAAAAGTTCCTTTGCAATCCATCTGGCTTCTCCCTACTTCTCCCACATCAAACTACTTTTCCACTCATAGTCTGAATCAGACATCCTTGCTTTGTCTCTCACTCCTGGCCCAGAATCTTTGGACTTGATGCTCTTTCTGTCTGGCCTAAATTTTCCTTTGTTCCAAGGATTGTTCCTTCTCCTCATTTAGGTTTTAGCTCAAATGCCATTCGCACAGTAGGCCCTTCTGGATACCCGCTCACTCTCTGGGTCCTAGCAATTGGCACAACCTGAGTTATTTCTGGGAATCTTCTCAGCCTCCAACACAAACAAGCCTTCTCATGACTACCCCCAACAGATGGCCAGATATGCCCAGGAATGTGTAGATCACGTTCACAGCCAAGTTGGGAGTCTCACTCCTGTAATGTAACTATCAGAGGTAACTTGGTTTAATCCCAGTTATTTTTGCATTTGTTAAAGCTGAAGCCCAGAGAGGTAAAATAACTTGTTCTGGATCACACAGTAATCAACTGGCAGCAGGACTAGAACTGGAACACCTATTTCCATCACTGGGCCAGTCATCAGTCCATTCTGCCATGTTATATCATCATCCTCACGTTCCATCTTTCTCATTAAGCATGAAGTGGTCCTTCCTTTAGTTTTTTAAATTAACATTAGAAAAGGAGTTCTGTGGGGTCAATGCATACACATTATACAGAATTATTTTAGCTCGGTCACCTTGATATAAATTAAGTTGTTAATTTCTTTCTGGTGGCTTTATCAGAGAGGTTAAGCAAGTAGGTATTTTCCTAAGACCTTTATATTAACTATATTAATTCACTATATTCTTTCATTGAGAGTTTTATTATGTATTTTATGCATAAAGACAGGTTGAGATTTTAAGTGGCTTGGCCAGGGTGTTCTGAACCATTTTTTCCTCTCCTTTTCCCTTTGGGTAGATACCAAGAAAGCATCTCAAGATTAGATCAGAAAGGGGAAAGTAAAAGTCCAGTCAATCAAGGTATGGGCAAAGATGAGTCAGGATATATGATATGATAATGTTAAAGAAAAATTTAGCCTGTTTTATTTTAATAATCATGTGTCCTTTACCCAGACCACCCCTTCCCTCAACTCCCTTGCACAATAACTTGGCTAGCCAACCATCACCGCTAGGGCCATAGTAGTAGTTTCCCAACAGGTACTTGCATGTAGGCAAAGATCATGGACTTTGAATTTGAGCTCTGCCACTTACCTGTCTATGAGACCTTAAGCCTTAGTGTCTTCATTTTTGAGATAGGGATAATGTTGTTATCCATCTCAAATGCTTAATTTGAAAATTAAAACGTGTAGCATATAGCTTAGCTATATTTTCCCATTAGCTTCCATTTTCCATTACCATAAGCTCCCTCTCTGCCCACATCCCTCATGAAAGGCTCACAGACTGTAAAGTTGGTTCCCCAAATAGAAATCTACCAGGGAAATGTCACCACCTTCTACTCCTTGCTGCAATTTCCTGCCTACTGTGGTCCCACTGCAAAATCAACTCTCATTGTCCGTAGTTCACAAACCTGAGATCACCCTTTCTCTTCACTCGTGTTTCCTTCTTCTCCAAGTGACTCTGGTGTTCTTGATCAATGGCATAGGAATGACAGTGGTGTAAATACCCTAGGGATGTAATAGGACTAAATGAGTTAAAACCCACAAAACCAAACCTCAGTGTTTTTTTGTTTTATTATTATTATTATTATTATTATTATTATATGTTTTGTTTTGTTTTCAGTAAGAAAAGGTGGAATGATAAGTGTGATTACCTCATAGGGTCTTGGTGAGGAGAAATGAGTTGAGCCACACAAAGCACTTAGTGCTGTCCCTGACATATTGCCAAGGACCCTTGAAATATTCGAAAACCATGGATTAACAAAACTCAAGAGAAAATGAGAATGGTTTTCCTGCCTTCTAGTCTTTTCGTCTTCCGTAGGGAATATTTTCCTGTGCCCCATGCAGGCAGTTTTTTTGGCCTTGGGTCATCGATCATATGTGTAGGCCTGATATAACTTAAATCTCTCACTCTTTATTTGTGTTTATGAAATTCTAGTTCTGTTAGAAATGATGTTTTTTGGCCTTTTTTGTCTCTTTTCTAGATATTCCAATCCATAAGCAGTCTGTCTGGTTTTTGCACTACATATTTGATCTGTAATATTCTATAACTTTATAAAAATCTTTAAATTATATTCTAGAGCATTCTCTGCTCTTCTATAAATTATAAATATCTGCTGTGAAAATCTGACGCTCAGAGATTCAACTGAAGTAGCATCTAAAGAATTTAATTGTTTTCAAATTATTTATTGTGATTGTTCTTGACTTGAAAACTCTAGGACCATTATCTCACATCTCTTACAGCCACTTGAGAATACTTGTATCTGTTAAGCAAATTATATGAGTATGAGTCTTTAGAATTTATGAAGGGTTTATCAATTATTTTTCTTTAGTTCCACCGATTGATAAAATAATTGACAAAACATACTACAGGAATCATTATCCCTATTTAAGGAGGGGGATAAACAGACAAACAAACAAGCAAACAAACAAATAAGTCAAGGAACTAAAGCATACTTCTCTTGCCCATGACCCTTCTGAAGGTCATTTATCTGACATCAGCCAAGGATGAGTGTACGTGCAAGACACTACAGTATGGAGTGCAGTCAAAAATAGTTTACATGATCTTGTTCTGCCTCGTTTGAGATGCACAAAAATCTAGAAAAGGGTTTTGACATTCAGAACCAAAGTTCTGCCCCACTTCAGGCCACATGCTGAGTGACCAAAGAGGCCCTTATGTCCAACAGGAGCTTGGAGACGGAGTGATGCCACAAGGGTAACAATATGCTGCAGACCAAAGTGTAAGTCCGCAAAGAGAGAGAGGGACTTGGATATATTACAAAGGAAGGTCTTTAGAATGGATTTATCTTAGCATGTGAAGAGCAAAGCTAGAGCTTGCCACTGGTGATCTTGGGCAAAGTCACTACTGGCCCATAGACACAAACCAAATACACTGAAATAATGCTCACAGGGAGTGTACAAAGTGTACAAAGTGTACTAAAGTGTACAAAGGGATATGACCTTCTTTCCTACCTTAGAGGAACCCGAAGGGAGGTTATATCATGTTGGTATTATTTTAAGGTGGCTCAGCCATGCTAATACGGAATTTTTTCTGGCTCCCTCTTCCTGTTTTTCTAACATTGTAGCTTTGCACAGATGAGGGTATGCAAAATTAAAATGCTTAGCATTCGCTGATGCCAGGGTATTCCTGCACCTGCCTAAAAGGCTCTACCATTGAGAAATGAGTCTCCCCAAATGCATCATTTTACTGCCTGTTCTCCTGTCTTCCTTCCTGTGTAACTTTTTGTAATTAGAAATATGGGTGAGTGTGGGAGGTTAGGGCACAGTACTCTGTCATGTCAAAATGTATCACTAATGCAACAAAGTTATTGACTTAATTTTCTTGTCAGTGGGGACATACTCTTGGAACAGGGTGTCCAGTGGAGGAGAAATTAAGTGTTATTCTACCTCCCTTTAGGTAAATAGAATCAATCTTTTAATAAGGTGGAGCACAGAATGTTTTCCCTATCCTGGCTCTAATGGCTTCATTGTAAATGGAAACTTACTGCACTTTGTTACCCTAATTTTCATTATACCTAGGGTTTTCTTTATTTGGTTTTCACAGCTATTCTATAGAAATTTTAAGACTGTATCAGGTCTGACTGGTCAAATGACAGTTTAAACCAGAAGAGCCAATGGAAGTCTGAGTAGGAGAAAGAAGCAATTTAGTTTCTTTCTTTCTTTCTTTCTTTCTTTCTTTCTTCTCAGGTAGACAAATCTCTTGGCAGGGCTAAAGATAGGCTGAAGGACTGAAAGGATGTGAGAAGCTCCTGGTGGGACATGAACTAAAAATGAGAGATGGATTAGGGCTGTTGGGATAGGGAGAAAGAGGGGAAACGAAAGAGAGATTTCAGAAGCAAAACTGGCAGATGATAATGAGTTCTAAACAGTCTGAGCTGCCTCTGGACATCCATATGGAAAAGTCCAGTAAGCAGGTGAAAATAGATATCGTAAATATTTTTAAGGTGTTTCTTCTCTACAAAAACAAATCACACTATTTGTCTTGACTCATGGTTTTTGTGACTTATCTCATTTAGCAGAATCATCAGGGAGGACGTTGCCGTTCTCACAGTTGGGTGGGATGTCCATGGATTGGGATGTTGGGATCTAACCGCGTAGTTATTACTTATAATGCTATTCTTTTTCTTTCCATTAGTTTCTGCCCCACTTTGTACTGAAAGGAATTTTAGACAGAATATTGTATGCTACATCTACAGAGTGCTGTAAACGTTTCAAAGCCAGGGGCACAAATCTCTGGAAGCAAAAATACACATCAACCAGGGAGTTGCAAATCTACACAGCCAAGATATGAGCTAAAGAGGCATTGCCTGCCCTTGGCTGCTCCTTTGCAGCCCTCCAATTTCTAGCAGCTAGAATTTCTGGGTGGCCTAGTGGATGATACTGCCATAATATACATTTTTCGAGTGCTCACTGCATTCCAGGCATCGTTTGACACTTCATAGACATTATCACATTTACTCTTCTCAATAACACGATGAGGGAGATATTTCACTATTCTGGTTTACTAACAAGAACACTTAGACTTACAGAATTTCAGCAGGCTGCCAGTGAGCCAGTGGTGGGACCAGGACTTGGTCCCATCACCCAGACCTTCCACTCTTAACTACTGCATTGTGCTGCGGCAGCACACCACTTCGTCCTGGATGGATGGGATTCCTCCTTGCGTTTGTTTCTACTGACTTGGCTGTGAATGCATTTTAATAATGAATGAGACGTGCAGGAGGAAGAAAACCTGCCCAACAAACTTTAATATTGTATTTTTCATTAAGTACAATGTTAGTTGTTTTCTTTTTTTCTCCCTGTTACTCAGACATGCAAAGACGATAAAAGACTTGCTGGTTCCAATGAGTAATTTTTCTTAAACCAAATAAACCTGAAAACTAGAGGAGGTGCTTTATAATTCAAGTAGGAAACACTGCAGGATCCTTGAAATCCTCACTTTTCTTTGCTAGGTTATACAGGAACTAGCTGAAGGGGGAATAAAGTTTATGGGTCTCTGAGATTGATGGGGCACAACAAAGGGACTGGTTGACATCATGGTCATGCACACCAACAGCCTGGGTTGGATCATAGGAAGCAGTAAACATAGCTGTTATTAATATTGTCGTTGATATTGTTGTTAGATAAATTAATCATCATATATGCCCTTATGTATTATATTTCCTTACATTATTTAGCATATCAAGACAGAAAAAAGATTTCTGCTCTATTTCCTTATTTGATACATTATCTTATCATCTGAGGAGGGAGCATATAGATGAATAAAAGCCAAATCTCCTTATCAGGGAGAAGAAAAAAGATCATTGATCTTTTCAAAATCTCATCTTGTTAGATGCCAACAACACACATGACAATTTCCCATTCATAATACTTATAAACATTTATAGGACCAACCTTTTAGGCTTAGATCATGTCTAGTCAGAGCCAGGGCTGTATGCCTAGGACTCAACACAGGACTTAGTAGCTAATAGAGACTCAATAAATATTTGTTCAAGGAATGAATGAGTAAGTGAGCAAATTGTGAAATTTTGAGTAGCTTTTGAGAACAAGGTATAAAATATCTACCCTCAAAACAAGCAACTTGCACTCTAATTAAGTAATTGACATTAATACAAAAAGTTAAATAACAGTGCATTTTAAAATAATACTCTAAGGCAACAATTAGAGAGTAATAACAAGGAACCAGATGGTGAATTACCAAGGAAATAATTCTATCAATAAATTTAGGGAATTTAGGATTTGAGACAAGACTAATGGGTTAAATTTACAAAAGGAGAGAATATCCACAGTTTCCTTACATTATTATTTATTTTTCAAACTGCGAGAGTATTTCATGCTTGTTGAAACACATAGCATGTGTGTTACGCTAAGTGAAATAAGTCATTCAGAGAAAGACAAATGCCATATGATTTTATTCATATGTGGAATTTAAGAAACAAACAGATGGAACATAGGGGAAGGGAAGGAAAAATAAACCAAGATGAAAATAGAGAGGGAGGCAAACCATAAGAGATGCTGAACTCCAGGAAACAAACTGAGGGTTGCCGGAGGGGAGGTGGGTGGGGGGATGGGGTAACTGAGTAGTGGGCATTAAGGAGGGCACCTGATGTAATGAGTACTGGGTGTTGTATGCAACTGATAAATCACTAAATTCTACCCCGAAACTAATAGTACAATATATGTTAACTAAATTGAATTTAAATAAATAATTTAAAAATCCATATAACATGTATAAATATGTACAGAATAAAGACGTATAAAGAAAAAACTAACAATCTCACTTTTCAGTGTGACTCTTCCCTTTCCCAACCCACTTCTCCCATGTAACTCTCATGAATAACTTGTTATTAACACATTTCTCTGTATTATTTCTGTTTACTTATGCTTTCTTCTAAATAGGATCATATGCGTATGACTCTCCAAGAGACATTTTTTATATACTAAAACACGGAGATAACACCTTCCTCAGAGGTCTTTCTTGAACTCATTATATTTGGCAACTACATGATATTTCTTCTGGGATTTCCATCAGTTTCAGGATGATACACTTCCAGATTGTTTATGGTTTTTGTTTTTGCCACTACAAACATTCTCATACATATGAATACACACACAGGTAGATACATTACTTCTTACAGATATTCTCATAAAATAGGTTTGCTACGGTAAAATGGAAGGTGTGGGTTCTTTAATCCCTATTGACAGACTAGTTTCCAGAAATGCTATAGTAGTTCATGTTGCCAGAAGCAATTACTGAGTGCTCTCTGCATCTATGGCATCTTTGAATGCTATTAGTTTTTTTAGATAACTACTAAATCTAATGGCTACATAGGATAATAGACATTTCCATATGTACTTTTCTGACTAATAGTGAGTATGGACAATATTCATCTATCATTTATTATTCATATTTTTAGATCATCTTTTTATTTCCCTTATTGTCTTTTTGCAAAAGCTTTTCACATGTTAAGAATATTAATCATCTTCTATGTCTTAGTGCTTGATTTTTTCCCTGTCTTATATTTGTTTATAAATTCGATATAGTTATGTGACTTCTTTTACCCATATAGAAACTTTTAATTTCTCTGTGGTCATCTATGTCTTTCTTCTCTTTTATGACTTCTGCTTTTTTCCTTGGGAGAGTTGAACTTCAAACAGAGAGAAAAGCCTTTCAATGGGGGCATGAATTGAAAGACCTTTTAATGAAAAATGAATAAACAAGTTGAACAGGCAGAGAAGGTTATGCAAGTCAATGTCAGAAAATAACACCAGAAAGTTGCAGTGATGTCAGTCTCTGAAAATCCAAATGCTAGACTAACCAGTTTGGACTTGGCCTATAAACACAGAAGAACTGCTGAAATGTTTTGTCATGAAAATGTGATTTTATAAAGAACCATCTGCAAGACAGCTTGAAAAAGTGAAGCTCAGATCTAAGGAAACCAGTATTTCAATAATTATTCACTTAACAGACACTGTTCTAGGCACTTGGAGTCACCAGTGAATAAAACTCCATGAAGACCATTTAGGGGCCACCTGCAATGAAGGGGGTTAGAGTATGAGGACAGGGGGAGGTAGAATAATGGCGGCAGGGATGAGAGGAAAAAAAAAGGATGGATGTGAGAAAAAGTAAGAATCAGGGTGGGAGTTTGGAAGGAGGAATAGTCAAAACCGATCTGGGGTCTGAGCCTGGGAGATGAGACCATGGCGGTGACACTGGGAGACATGAGCAAGTGTCTCAGTAATATATTGGGAGACACGGGCAAGGAGGAAACAAAAGCGTGGGGTGGCGGGCAGAGTAGAGTCAGGCTGGCTGCCCTCCTAGGTTAAGAGCCTTCACACCTCTCTTGGCCGGCTCAGGTCCATTCATTAATCAGCCATTTGTGAGAATAACATTTTAATCAATGACTAATTTATTTCACTGTAGTAAGTTCACATTTATCAATCTTCACTTTAAGGGTGTTATTCCTTTCCTTTTGAAAACCTTCATTGAGGAAGTACCTGTTGCATCTGAGTGGCT
The DNA here is from genome assembly GCF_002288905.1 of Enhydra lutris kenyoni. Classification (NCBI taxonomy): domain Eukaryota; kingdom Metazoa; phylum Chordata; class Mammalia; order Carnivora; family Mustelidae; genus Enhydra; species Enhydra lutris. The sequence continues at coordinate 20,861,057 of NW_019154098.1, read as the reverse complement.
GTGCCAAGTGCTGGGGATACAAAGGGAATAGTGTCTCCTCCCTGACCTGTCCCACTATCTGACGGGGGTTAGGGGGGATGGAGGAGCTGGAGTGGATGCTATGAAGTACAAGGGCTGTTCCCTTCAGGGAATGAGACTAATCCTGATGGATGACAGGGAGATGGCAGCAGGACAGTCTGCACTGAGCAGACTCGTGGGGAGAGGAGGGCAAAAGTGAGCCAAACCCAAAGAGATGAATGGTTTGGACAGAAGATACAAATCCACACGAACTTGTATGGGTGAGAACGTTTTAGGACCAGCCTACTCTCATCCAATGACAGATTTGTATTTCAGCTTATTTTCTTTTTCACTTACCTGAAGATATAAACTTATTCTGGTGGAGCCCAATGCAAGGGATCCCATTTACTTCTTCCTGAGAAAGACTAGGGAAGCATTTCAGGTGTGCGCAGGTAGGGGCAGGTGTTTCCTCCCTTATGCTCCCCCAACGGCTGCTCTCCCAGCATTTATGACAGTAGTCCTTATGCTTCCGTGCCCATCCTCTCTTGAGGTTCCCATCTCCCCAGAGGAAGGCTCTTATTTTCTTGATCTGTGTCTACTAATTGTACTAGTAAGGAAACGTGTTTGCAGTTGAAAGAAACCAAATACAAACCAAGCCTAAACTGGTTAGTCAAACAAGAGAACAGAGGAGAGAAGGGGACTGTGTAGTCTCCGTAACAAGGAGGGAGTCAAACTGCGCTACATCCGGTCTGGGGTCAGGGGCTCAGGACTCAGTCTTCATACCTTGGTTCTGCTTTCCTCCATAATGACTTCATTTTAGAGAAGCTTCTCCCTTCATGGTGGTAAGATAGATTCTGACACTTCAATAATCGTCTGTCCTCTCTGCTACCCCTGCAGAAAGAGCAAGCCACCATTTTTGAAAGTTCTAACTGCTTGAGTTATGGGAGAGGCTTATCTACAAATGGAGACTCCCTGGCTCTTACCCGTCATGTGCCCACTGCTGAGCCAATCACTGCGGGTTAAGTTCAAACCACATGGACTAAGAATAAACAAGTGTGGTTTCCTATGGAGATGTGTGGGCCTGTTACCAGAGGCACAGGAAGGTGAAACCTGTAGGTTCCCATTCTACACTTAATATTTAGTGGATGGATAAGGGCCCACTCGTTGCACAGGTATCCTCTGCGAGCTCTGCCATCAATAATATCATTTAATCTTCAAGCAACCCCATAAGAAAAGGGTAACTACCTCAGTTTTCTAGTTTAGGAAGCTGAAGCAGAGAGAATACTTATTTAGTATAATATTAAAGAGCTGTTAAGTGGAGATATGGGATTTGAGCCCAGGTCTCTGTGACGATGAATGAGTTTGCTGGAGCTGCCATAACAAAATACCACACACTGGGTGGCTTCAACAACAGGAAGTCATTGTCTTGCAGTTCTGGAACCTGGAAGTCCAAGGTCAAGGAGTCAACAGATTTGGTCTCTTTTCGCTAAGCCCTCTCTCCTTGGCTTGCACATGGCCGCCTTCTCACTGTGTCCTCACATGGCCTTTTTAGGGATTCGTGCATTCATCCCTTGCATCCTTTCGTGTGTCCCAATTTCCTCCTCTCCTAAGGACACCAGTCAGATTGGATTAGGATTGTCCCAACAGCCAGAATTTAACTTAACTCCTCTTTAAAGGCCTTCTGTCTAAATACAGTTACATGATGAAGACCTGGGAGTAGGGCTTCAACATATGAATTTTGGGGGTGAGGAAACAATCCAGCCCATGACAGACCATAAAACTCCTGTTCTGCCCATCGCACAAAGCTTCCAAAGACCTGTGGTTCCAAAGGCTGAAACCCTTGGCAAACTGCATCTTGGTTGAGAGCAGCTTTCTTCCTCAGAAGAGTCTCCCTTGGACAGCTTTTCTCCTTAGAGACAGGCAGTTTCCTATGGACTGACATGAACTTGGTTCTTCTGTAACCATATCCCTGCTGCAGGACCAAAATAAACACTTTTCAAGTGCTTTAAAATTATTAGAAAAGGTGTTAATTGTTTTATAAGGAGGGTCTCATTTCATGCACTCTCATCATAACAGGGTGAGGAAGTGTTAGGAAAGAGCCTCAGAAAATCTCTTAGAGGACCCCTGCCCTACTGTCATAGAAAGATTTTTTTTTTTCTATTCATAGAGCATAATGTTTATTATTATGTTGTTTGTTCTTGTTGTTAAGCCAGGTTAGCCAAGGTCTGGGTCTCCCTTGACCACAGATCAGTTGCCTCATGGTAATGAAGATGGAAGTAATATCTATAAATCATTCTTCTTTTAGAAACCACCCTTGCTCATTTTTTATGCTTCCATTAAAAGAAATATGAAGAAAAACCCCTCAGTGTCTCAAAAGAGGAAAGAAGAGCCATGATGAAATGTCACCACGGGCCTGTAGTCTCTCTGCAGTTTATGACCACTGCTCCCTTAGGGGGTCAGGGAGCCATGCTTGCAGAGGCCTGGTTTTAATTATAGATTGTCTTCTCCTGATGGCGCCTGTTAACCAAGTGGTTGGCACCATTTTAAGGGTACAAGGCCTTTGGAAAACTGGAAAAATCCCACCTTTGGGGAATGGGCAGCAGGAGTCTGGGTAACATTAAACATTCCTGGCAATATGTTTGACAAGGAAAAAAGGAATTAAGAAAACTTTTTATTGATTTCTTCCTCTACCAGCAATTTCCACCACAAAGCTATCGCAATGAATCAAAGTACCATGTGTCTCAGAGTAAGCAAACAGCCCTCCATTTGGGAGACAAAACGGGCAGGTACTCTAATTCTTTCCATTTACAGATAAAACAGAAATTTTGAAAGGTTAATACCACACCCAAGTTCACAAAGCTGGAAAGGAATATAATGAGGGATTGAATTTAAGATCTGTAAGATCGAAGCCCATGGATTTCACCGATATATCACCCCCGCTTCACAGGAACTATAGTCTTCGGTGAATGACCAGTGGACCTGTATCTTCTTCCAGTCACTGTGGTCTTGGCAGTTTCTTGATTTATTAGTAGTCCTTCCAAAAGACAAAATGGAATTTTTGTCATGATTTGTTTTCATCGAACCCAAGTTTACTCCTCTGAATGTCTGTTCCTCTTTCTAAGTGCTCATCTCTTTTTTATACTTTATATACAGCGCAGTAGTTTGGGCTCAAGATGATCAAGGTCACAGAACTCTATAAAGGTGACTTTAGCAAAACCCTGCAGCCAAGTTGAACTGAAGATTGACATAATGATATTATGTGTACATAGGAGAATGTTCTTACTGTTTTGAGATTTGCTGAAGTATTTAAGGAAGCTGTGCCATGATGTCTGTAATTTACTTTTTTAAAAAATCCGTCAAAATACATAGATGAAGCAATAGCAACATGTTAATTGCCAAGTCTCAGTAATAGGTATATATTAATTTCTATTTATCTTTAATTGTGTGAAAATTTACTTAGTATGCAGAGTCAAGTACAAAAGTAAGTGATGATTGTAGGATAAGGATTGAGGTAGTGAATGGAAAGGGAGGTTTAGAAGAGATGTCATTTCTGATGATGATGACGACGACGATAATCATTCTTATACCTCCCTTCTGTTCTCAGTATAAGAAGAACAGATAACTTCGCCAAGCACCAGGCACTGTGCAGAACACTTTTCATGCATCATCCCCATTAGGCCACAATAATCCTATGAAGTAATGATTATTTTTTTTCCATTTAATGGGTGAAATGGAGACTCAGAAAAATGACATAACTTGCTCCAGAGCACTCTTTACCAAAGGAAGGCTCTCCTTTTGCCTTAGGGAGAGCTCTGGGGGAATGACTGAGTTGAAGGAATTCAGGATATGTAGGGAGGTAGGGATAGGCACAGAGGGACTGATAAAGTAAGTGAATGGAGAGAAAGCCAACATAGTAGGTCCTGAGGAAGGCTGACTATTTCAGTGAAAGGACTAGGTGGTGATCAAGGAAGTCAAAGCACTGGGAGATAGTCCATTTTACCATCATATTGATATACCTGGTATGTATGAAATGTCCAGGGAATAACTGATATGACTAGAGAGCTTTCCAGGAGTGAGAATACAATCGGCAAGAAGGGGTAGCTAGAGATGGGAAGGATATATTTTAGGGAAGAGTCCTGGCCCCATTAACAAATCACTCCATACCACTTACTTCACTCAGTTCTAAGGCTGATCAGGAAAAAAATTGCTAACAACTTTCCCCTAGTCCATAAAATTATTTTGGCAGTGGGAAAAGTACAGATTCTGGTGCATTTTCTTTAGCATTTCCAAAACCAATTCACTAATTTTTAATAATTGCTTCCTTTGAGCAGGGGGTACTGACCTAGGTTAAGCTATTTCATTTCAAAGTAGGATTTAATTTTAAAAGCCTTTTTGCTTGTTGGGGGGGAACCCCTTTACCTGAGAAAAATTGGTCAACTGTGTGCTCTGCTGGAATTCTGCTGGAGAGATTATCCCAGCAAGCGGGTGGCCGGGGTGTGGGGAGGGAACAAATCATTTTTATAAAATTGAAATTAATTCATTTCAATGGATAGCTTTTCATTCAATTTTTAAAATGTAAGTAGCTATTTTTAAAAAGAAAAAAGAAAGGCTAAATTGCATGACGAATCCAATGAACTATTACCAAGAGGATGAAAGCAGACAACTGTGCGCCACGTAGGAGACCCTTCCCATAGCTTGCTTTTATACCTCTCTTCTGTTCTCATTAAAACAAGTCCCAAAGATCAAATGATCCCAGGATACAAGCTGAAGGCAAGGGTACAAGTTGTTTACTTCATCTCTGCCAGCAGCCTGCTCACCACGAGGCTAGGAAGCAAGCACAGAGACCAGAAGAATAATCCCATTTTCACCCTCCCAGGTCTCCATCAGGAGCCACCAGGGAGCAGTAGATGACTAAGTCACTCATCTAGCTGCTTTCACTTAGATATGGGCTTGAAAATGAATGGGAAAGCTCATAGGAAGGGGTGGGGGGCAGAGGAGAAATCACGATGGCACCAGTAGTTCACATTTGTGTGGTTTCATGATTCACAAAGTGCTTCCCATACATGCCTGCATTTGATCTTGCCCTTTAGTGAGCAGACCGTGCATCTTTGGTCCCATTCTACAGAAGAGCAATCCCAAACCCAGAAATGAATTTGTTCCCTATCATGGAGTTTGTTCAGAGCATGGGCTTTGAAGGCAAATGCCCTGGTTTGAATCCTGGCTTTGTTACTTGCAAGCTAGGTGACCCTGAGTAGTTACTTCACCTTTCTTTGACCCGTTTCCTCATCTGTAAAGCAGAGCTAAGAATAGTATGCATCTCAAAGGCTGTTGTAGAGACCAGATGATTGGATGCTTATCAAGGACTAGAAACTCCTTTGGCACTTGGTATTTTGTAAACACTACCATTGCATTTGTAAAATGTTTTATGGCTCACAAGATATATCCCGTTCAACTGTATTTATTAAGCATTAGAGACAAACACTGTGTCAGATGATGGGGATGCTAGAATAAAGCACTCGTGACCCCAGCCATCCTGCAAGTCACAGATGAGTATAAGGAACAGCACAGAAAAATGGGCTCCCTCAGTCTAAAGTTCATTATTTTCAACAATGGAGGTAATTAAACGGAGAATTTAGGCCAGCCTAAAAGTGTTAGAGATGGCTCCTTAAAGGAAAATACTTTTCTAATTTTACCATTCCTAAAAACCCTCTGAAGAAGATGGTATTTTGTTCATTCTACGAATGAGTAAATCGAAACTTGGAAAAGGTCAAGGACTTCCCAAGTTCCCTGGGCTCGTCAGTGGCAAAGCCAGGTCTCAGCGACACCAAACTACTTCAAGGATACATTCCCTGTGAATTAAGTCATTGAGATACTAGGCTACTTTTTTTTTTTTTTCTGCCCCAACATTTTTCTTTTTCTTTTTCTTTTTTTTTTTTTAAAGATTTTATATATTTATTTGACAGAGAGAGATGAGAGAGAGAGCACAAGCAGGGGGGAAGCAGCAAAGGAGAGGGAGAAGCAGGCTCCCCACTGAGCAGGGAGACTGATGTGGAGCTCAATCCCAGGACCCTGGAATCATGACCTGAGCCCAAGGCAGATGCCCAACGACTGAGCCACCATCATTTTTCTTTTTAAAAAAGAAACAAAGACAGTCATTTTTTCTGGATCTCCCCTTCCCCCCCCCCCTGAAAAATTTGGCACAATGTCAAATATCTAAACTTCAAAATCTGCGAAGGGTCACAGAGTCCTAGACTGGAAGGGACAATTGTTTATTGGTAGGGATCTGTAAGCATAGAGATAATACATGTTGATTCCTAGTTCTACCACCCACAAGCTCTATGATAATAGGCAAACAATTAATCTCATTGAGTCTGTTTTTCCACTCATAAAATGGCACAATAATAGTTTCCACCTTCTAGAATTAACAGTGTTGGAACACATTATAATTACTTCACAAACATTTGCTACTAACTTTATCTAAAGAAATGCCATTTAATCCATCCACTTCACCCCTCTGGTCTGATCACACAAGTCTTCTGTGTGTTCTTTTTTGAAAACCTTCTCCAGAAGGAGACTTTAGAGCCCCACATGTGAAGTGTTTTAATGCTTGACCAATCTCATGAGTGGAAATCGAACTCTTCCATACTTGGCTAATGCTTTCATTTAGATATTAACACTCTGCTCTCAGAAAAAATAGAGAATGGCTGATTATGTTTCTTTTCTGGATGAATGAATGACATCTCCACTTTCCCTCGCCCAAACTCTCTCATCCAAGGTACTTCACTTGCCTTTAGAAGTCTTCTTTCTACTTCTTTCCACTGGTGAGGGATGGACTCCTTCCTGTCTTGAGACTGTGTGTGAATATGCAGATAGCTGGTCAAAATGTTGTGTGTGTGTTGTGCTCTTTAGTTTCAAAGCACATTTACATACTTACTTTGTTGATCCTAAAACAACTGAGAGAGGTAGGGAGGGCAGGTATGAAGTCCACATTAAGGATGAGGAAAAGTAGAGAATAGCAAGAGCTACCATGGCACAATTATGTTCCATATCTTTAATGCATTTTATCTTATTAAACTTCTTACAAGGGCCCTCCTTTTGTAGGTGTTATTAGTTCAATTTGCAGGAGGGAAAAATGAGACTCAGAAAAGGGGGTCACATACCCAACTTTCCCCAGATAACGAGTGGTCAAGCTGAGAAAGGCCATATCTGTCCTACTTCAAAGCCAATAAGCTCGATCACTGACTTTTGAAGGTTTGCTCAGTCCATCAGTGACTGACATAATGTGAAAATCCAGCGCTCCTGATTTACAGTCCAGGACATTTCTCTTTCCTTTTTTCTCTTTTGTAGGATTTATTTATTTTAGCGAGAGCATTTAAGTAGGGGGGAGCAAGTGAGGGGTCAGGGAGAGAGAGAGAGAGAGAGAATCCTAAGCAGACTCCCCAGTGAGCACAGAGCCCAACTCGGGGCTTAATCCTATGACCCTGAGATCTTGACCTGAGCCGAAATCAAGAGTTGGATGCTTAACGGACTGAGTCACCCAGGTGCCCCCAGGACACTTTCATTAAGGTGCTCATTCAGTTCTTGACTGGGCAGGTGCTAGGGCTAGACCCATCTATGACCAAGACAGTCACTGCTCACACAGAACTGCTTTGCATCCCCATTCTTAGCTGTCTTCTGTTCTTAGCTTCCTGGTTTATGCCTACAATTTGGGGGTTCTCAAGCATGCAGTCAGAGAGTAGTAATTTACAAAGGATAAATTATCATTTATATATTTTTATGTATTTAGATAATTATATAAAAATATATATTTATATTCTTTATATATGTATCACACATCAATATACATGTTTATACATGTTCATGCTTCTAGAACTGGCCAAATTCTCCAGCAAAAATAAAGATTTGTCATATCAGATTTATATATATATATATATATTTTATATATATATTTATATATGTGTGTATATGCATACACACATATAATGTCTATGAATATACATGTATACACACAATAGAATATTACTCAGCCATAAAAAAAGAATGAGATCTTACCATTTGCAAAAACATGGATGGACCTAGAGTATATTATGTTAAATAAAATAAGCCAGACAAAGACAAATACCATATAATTTTGCTTGTATGTAGAGTCTAAAAAACAAAATAAATGAACAAATAAACAAAAAGTAGAAACAGATGCATAAATACAGAGAACTTGCTGGTGGTTGCCAGAGGGGAGGGAAATAGGGAGATGGGCAAAATGGGTGAAGGGGTTTAAGAGGTACAGACTTAAAGTTATGAAATGAATAAATCATAGAGATGAAAGACATAGCATAGGGAATATAGTCCATGCTATTTTAATAGCGTTGTATGATGTCAGATGGTGTTTTACAATCAATAGACTTGTCAGATCAGTATGTCATACACCTAAAACTAATGTAATATTGTCAACTACACTTCAATTAAAAAAAAGAAGATTTGTCAAACCAAATAAAGTTCTCAGGAAATCGCCAGCAAAGATATGTCTTTAAACATAAAGTTAGTAGGTTTGAAAATTGGGAATTTCTTGCAGAAAATTTGAAACTGCCCCCCACCCCCACCTCATACACTGAGGGCAAGGGGAGACAAGGGAAGAGGCAGACCAATCCAGATTGGTGGGTGGTAGTGTTAATAAGCAAGGGAAGTTACAGATGAGGCTTGTCTTCAGTGGTGGTAGGACAAGGTCTGCACACTTGCCTGCCAGAGTCTCAAAAGTTCATATAGAGCTTATCAGTATTCGGTCACATATACCAGCCAGATGTCTCAACAACACTTCACTCTCTCAAGGCTGCATCATTGAAATGGCTCCTACTATGGGAATGGTGGACAGCTCGTATGTTTCAAGAGAGGGGATGGGGTGAAGAGCTTTTGATCGATTGCCCAGGTCTAGTTCACAGGTCAGTGGGCAGTCACATCATCTCAATGACCTCCCCCAACAATGTGGAGAAAAGTGAACGACAAAAGATACTGGGAGTGTCCTCTCTTTCCCTGAGTGTCCAGTCCATGGGAGCCTGTATACACATAGTCACATCGGAGTTATAAGGCAAGCGCTGGGCTGAGGAATGGATTCCAACCATGTTCACCACCATATCCTGGGGAGGATGTGCTGTGTTATTATTTAAGCTGCTCCACTCTTTCATTTTCCATTTCAAAAGGAGATGATGGTGAAAAGGGAGATCCAGGAGAGGAGGGGAAACATGGCAAAGTGGGACGCATGGGGCCAAAAGGTAAGTGTAATGACATGAATTTGATGTTCTAGTATTAAAATTACTTTCCTCTCCTGGCCTTGCCCTGGAAATTAGCAGCTTTCGTAACACTCTCTGCTCCAAAGGTGAATGAAATCTATTTCAGACATGAATTTACTTGCCACCAAAGAGCTCCTATGACATTGTCCCCAAGACTCAATTCATTTCTCAAGCTGCCTCCTTAGGGTGGGCAGGAGTGGGACACTCCAGGAACTCTAGGCAATAGCAGTCTCCAGAGACATCTAAGAGATGGTGAGTTTTAGAAACACGTTGGATTGATAGCTGTCTCTTCTCAGAAGCCACTGCTAAGCAACTCATTTTGGCTCACCTAGAGTGTAAGGAGAATAATAAGAAGGGACAGAAAGAAGTTGTCTGATCCCTTGACTTATTCACCTAGTTCCAAAATCTGTCAGCAAATGGCAGGGCGTGGGAAGAGCAGAGCAAAGATGGGAATGACACAAAGACTGTTGTGATGTTTAAGTGTGTGTCTTCCAAGCACTGGACATATTTCCTGCCAACTACTACAAGGTGGTAGCCCTAGACCACTGATTCAAAATCTTTAGTACGTTATAGAGAAAAAAAAAAAAAAAGACTCACAGGTCTTTGTGACCTCAATCTGAAAACTGCTGATTTAAACTCTTCTTATTCATTAAATATGTACAATATTCTATAATTTTATACAATCAGTTATAAAATTATTATCACAGAGATACAGCTTTATAACCAGTAAATGTTTTTTAGGTCATCATAGAAAAAAACAAAATCGATAACTATTTTGGAGGACCTCAGTGATCCCCGATTATATATATATTTTACAGAAACTTGGTGGGACAATATCTGATGTTCCTTTGATCACTAGGTTTTATGACATGTTCCCTTCCATTTTTAAAAATGGCTAAGATAGTCAAATTTTAGGGAGGAAACAGACTCCCAGAATGAAACCAAAATAGATCTATAGAGGAACAGAATTAGAAAAAAATGCAAGAATTCTTCCACTCAGCCCTTTATTTGACCTTTAGATTAAACATTCTCTGCTATGGACCTTTTAAAAATACTGTGTTGGTAAGCATTTCAATATCACTAGGTCCGGGATTTTCATACTTATCCACATTTAGTTTTAATACATACACTATAATGTGATTAAAGTAGATAAGGAAGCCTAGGATATATGTCACATGCCACAGATAGAAGAATGCACTTTTTGGCATTTCCTTCAAGTGAATATCATGCATTAGCCACATCTTCAAAGGGAATATAAACCTTAGGATATAAAGATGACATGCTTTGGGGTGCCTGGGTGGCTCAGTGGGTTAAGCCTCTGCCTTTGGCTCAGGTCATTATCCTAGGGTCCTGGAATCGAGCCCCGCATCAGGCTCTCTGCTCGGTGGGGAGTCTGCTTCCCTTCCTTTCTCTCTGCCTGCCTCTCTGCCTACTTGTGATCTCTGTCTGTCAAATAAATCAATAAGGTCTTTAAAAAAAAAAATGACATGCTTTGCTTTTCAGGAATTAAGGGGGAGCTGGGTGATGCAGGAGACCAGGGCAACATTGGCAAGACTGGGCCCATTGGTAAGAAGGGTAAGCTGCATTTTCCTTTTCTCCAGTGGCAATTTGAAGCAAATCACGCATACCTTGATATATTCTGAAAGGTTCTGTATCATGAAAATGATCCTTTTTCTTTCTTGTAACATAGGAGTTCTTCTCTTTCTTTGTGTCTTAGCTGTTCCTTTCATACATAAACAATGTGTCTAAAAAAATAAATAAAGACCTTGGACAAGATTAAACAGAAATTCAGGTACAGAATCAAACGTAAAGTTTTGGTACTTTCTGTATTGAACTATGTCCTAGAATCTGCTGGTTGTAATCCTTGATATAACTAAAATGGGTATCATGACCATATAGTGTGTTCAGTAGTAGAAAACAATTATTAAAACTTAAGGTAGCAAGTCAATTATATGGTTTCACTTATTTGTGGAGCATAAGAAATAACATGGAGGACATGGGAAGATGGAGAGGAGAAGGGAGTTGGGGGAAATTGGAGGGGGAGACGAACGATGAGAGACTGTGGACTCTGAGAAACAATCTGAGGGTTTTGAAGGGGTGGGGGGTGGGAGGTTGGGTAAGCTTGGTGGTGGGTATTATGGAGGGCATGTATTGCATGGAGGACTGGGTGTGGTGCATAAACAATGAATTCTGGTACACCGAAAAGAAATTAAAAGATTAAAAAATTTAAAAAAAACCTCAAGTTAGCAAAGGACAGTAGAAATTTCCTTCCACCTCCCTCTCTCTCTCTCTCTCTCTCTATCCTTCCTTCCTCTTTCTTTCTTTCTTCCTCATTTCCCCTTCTTCTTCCTTCCTTTTTTCCTTTTAAAGATTTTACTTATTTGAGAGAGAGAGAAAGAGAGAGCAGGAAGGAAGGGCAGAGGGAGAGAAAGAGTCTCAAGCAGATACCCCGCTGAGCACGGAGCCCAACCTGGGGCTCGATCTTATGACCCTGAGACCATGACCTGAGTTGAAATCTAGAGCCATACACTCCACTGACTGAACCACTCCAGCATCCCAGTGTAATTGTCTTCTTTAACTGAGTGAAATAATAATGATTCTGTATCTGGGATTTAGTAACAGATTAGAAACTCTAAGTATATGTATTCATACTCTTGTATTTTGTCCTGTCCCAATCCTACATAAAATGACTGCTTTCCTGTTATAAAACAGAAGTGGCCTCCTCTTTATTATCCAAGCACTCCTTCATCTCATCTTCCTATGAGCCCTCACAATGATAGCAGGTTCCAGCGGCCCCTGATGGTCAGCAGTCCATACTGGTGTTTCTCCACTTAGTTTAAAGGTACAAAACCAAATGAGAATCACAATTTTATTACAAGGAGCTCATAGACTACTTATGAAGCTAGGATATGGGACTTTCTCAGAAAGAATTAGAATACGGAGTAACTATATAACTACTATAGGAACCATGTGGGAGAGTAAGCCTGGATTGATAATAAGACCTCAGCGAATTTTGAAGAACAGTGACATGTTTATGGAAATGGGAGGAAAGGCCTTTGAGGGGTGGCAAAAGATACTTGTGCAAATGTACAGAACTGAGGAAACTCAGTGCCACAGGTAACAGAATTCTGCAGCCTTGATGGGTACCCTGAAGCCTTCCTTCCACATATGCCTGAGCAACTACTTGATCAGTTGTGGCCTCCCCGTCACGTATGGTGTGTTCTTGGGCAGGCGAATTGGTGCAGGGTAAGCTGACGCTGTGGTTCCTCTCCTCGTCCCGTAGCTTAATATCTCCTCTCCCCCTGTCCTTTTCCAACTCATACCTTTGAGAATTTTCCTTCTGCCTACATTTGAGGGCAGGGACAGAGTGTAGTAGCGCTGTAAAGAATTTGCTATACCTATTACTGATTCAATGGCCGGCACTGTATGTTCACTTGTGATTGAAATTCTCACAGCTGGAGATGAGCTAGATGGACTCCTCATAATGATGACTCTTTCTGTAATATGGATTTTGGGTGGTTTTACCATGAAGCTAATGAAGCTTTGGCTTCAGAGCCTGGCACTTACTTGGGTCCTTCCTAAGACCCTAACTGGAGCCTTATCAATGCACATGGCCATATGTCTTGGCAGAGTTTGTAAAGTAAAGCATTTAATCCTCAACAGGTTAAAAGAATATCTCTCAACATTAAAAAAAAAAAAAAGAAGAAGAAGAAAGAAAAGAAACTATTTCCTCCTTAATCAGCCTTTTTAGACTTTTTTTTCTAATTGCCCCCCCTATGAAATCTTAATACCACCCATGGACTATAAATCTATTGTGCATTGTGTGTATATTTTTGCTTTATGTATAAAAGAGCGTAAGATTTTCCACCCCCTAGAACTGACTTTTATATCCTTGAGGTGATATCATCCTCATTGAGAACACACAGCTTAACATTATTGTCTCCTTCTGCTCCAGCTTCCCTACGTCAGACTTCTCTTTGTATCACCTGGTTATGGAAGTGGACACAAATATTTTGGGAGATTACCAGGAGGAACTTGAGTGGGGAAAACATTTAGTTTGGACTTCATGGGACAGGCTTACATCATTTGCAGTTACTTCCGGGTATAGTCACTGCTAATAATTTCAGTCTAGGACTAGCTTCCAAGAATACTCTTACCACTTACTGTGCAGATCTATCCAGAGTCATGGTGAAAAAGTGCAGGGGCAGAGATCAGATCGTCACAGGAATGTGTCCTGGGGACATCCAGCACAAAAAATGTGTGAGTTGTGGAAAAGAAACAATGTTTGAAATGTACAGGGTCAGAGCTAGCTAAATCCAACAGCTCATATATGGAAAGACCTTAGAGAGGTATTCTCAAATTTGACAATATTCTTAATTTACATAAATCATCAATGCTAAGGTGTAAAGGTGAAAGAAATTTCGTACACCATTAATAAAACAAAATTCAGATTTCTGTGCATAAGCTATGAGAAATTCACTTGCATTAATCCTTCTGCTATGAATGACTACCTGAGTCCAAAAAAAAAAAAAAAAAAAGGCAAGACAAAACAAAAAAACAGATACAAATTTGAAGGCACAGGGGAGCTACCAAATTGAATAGGACTTTAGGGGCCTGATCTGGAGGAGATGAGAAACACACCAGGTGAGCTATGCATTCTGTACTATTATTCCTTTCAAGTCATTCACCAATTTATAAGCAAGGCAGTGGTACGAGACTGAGAAGCTCAAACAGAAAGTTGCTCAAACTGAACTGATATTCAAGGCCTGCCAAAGAAGAATGACCTGGGAAAATGCCACTCTTTTTCACTTCAAAAATAAACATTTTCAGTTAGGACTCCAGAAATTCTGAAAAACATTTAATTAAACATACACCCTTTCATGTTTCAAAACATATTAGCAAGCTAGACATAGAGGGTACCATGTTTAATATGAAAGGGAATATCAACAACAACAACAGGAACTATTAAATATCATATTCAATGATGAAATCTTGACCACTTCTCTCCTGACATTGGGAATGAGATGAGCACAGCTCTCATCACCAGTTTTCACCAACATCATAGCAGAAGTTCTAAATTGCAAGAACAGGAGGTAAGAATCACAATAAGTGGAAACAAAGAAATAAAAGGATCATTATTTACAGATGATGTGAGTGCATATCCAGAAAATACAAATGAATCTACAGATTGACTATTTGTATTCAGATTTTTACAGTTCAGCCATACTAAGATCAATGTTTCTATATATCAGAACCATCATAAATGAAATTAAAAAGATGCCATCTATTACAGCATCAAAATTATTAAGTTTCTAGGAATAAAGCTAATAAAGAAAGTGTCTAAGCCTACAACAAACATGACGTAATGATAATGAGAGAATTTAAAGAATGTTTAAGAAAATGAAGGTAAAACTACATTCATAGATTGAAAGGCTCATTATGGTTAAGATGATCAATATGGTTAAGACGACACCCCAATTTATGTGTAGATCAATGTTGTCTCAATCAACATCACAGAAATAGCTCTCTTAGAATTTAATAAGCCAATTCGAAACGTATATGGAAATGAAAGGAACCAAGAATACCCAAAGACAACCATAAAAAAAGAAAAACAAACCTGGAAGGATGAATTGAAACATTTGTTTTAAAGCTACCATCATTAAGATAGTGTTAATTTATGCAGAGATAGATAAATACACCAACGAAAGGGAATGGAACATGCGGGAAGACTCTTAAATTTGGTTTATGCAAAGTTGATGTTACTTTGCAAAGGGAATTGATGTACTTATCAATAACTAGTGCTAGGTCAATTGCATATTCATGAATGCAGCCAAACATATGCAGCCCATAAGTACGAAAAAAGAATTATAGAGGCACAAATTTATTAATTTAAATGTTACGATTCTTAGTGAATTTTGTAATGTGGTATCTACTTCTAAAATTTAGTGATTTATTTTTATTTCTTGTCTTATAAGCATTCATTTTTATACCACTTTTCGATTTGTAATTGGAATAATCTTTCTTAGAGAGGGCTCTTCAAATTGGGTAAGTTCAGATAAAATGCATCACGGATCTGCCCCTGGCTGTACCAGCTTCCTGTAACAACTGGTTAAGGGATGGGGAGATGTAGCCAGAAAGTGGGATGCTGGATTTTTAAGACTTCTGAGAAGTAGCCGTATTCCATGTGGTTGAGATCTCAAGTATTGCCCTGGAGGTGAGCAGATGTGGAGGGGGAGAAGGAGTCATTCTTGTGAACACGTCCAGAATTCAAGAAGTTCTTTTTCCAGTGAGTTATTCTAGATGGTACACTTGCTGAGATTTAGATGTGTCAGATACCGATGAGGCTCCATCTAAGAGAGTTGGGAGTTCATGATGTTGAGTGAAGTTCTTAAAACTTTCATAGAATAAGACGAGGTGTCTTGGGAGGGTGGTAGATAACAGAGACAGGAAAAGTAGAGTTCATTATGATTTTCTGAGCCTTACAGTGGATGAACTTCCACAAATGTTGAAAAAGTAACAGTCTGGAAATGATAGGGTTAACGAACCATGTCTTCTTCAAGCCAATTCCTTATTTGCGCACCGCTATCATTTTTACTCATTGTCATGGCTTATTAGCTTGTCTTTTCCCCCCTACAGACTGTGAACTTCTGGAGGAAGAAATGAATGAAAGATTTATTGGATCTATTTGCTTAAATAAATATGAGTCCTATGTGGGGATCCTACTTTTTAATCATTTTATTCTAATGCCTAATATACAGTGGAAACTTTCTAAATGTTTATTGCATTAAGAACGAAAAAGTGAATGATAAAATACATTATTTTATATGATGTAGCTCTATTTCTACCCTTTATTTCTATAAGTACTACTGTCCCTTAACACCAATTTCCTCCATTCACTAAGATTTCTTTCTCCTCCAGAGATATGTCATCAAAATTTATGAACATGTCCTGGAATTTCAAAAAAAATTAAGGGTTAGTGCTCTGGCTCACCTGGATTAATTTCATTTTTAATCTGTACTTTGAAATTTATTGTCCTCTTTTTGTCAGTGGCCCTTCTAAATTTTTCACTGACTCAGATTAATCTCAGCTTTCTGGACTGACCTTAATGTTGTCACTTGCATGGACAAGGTAGCTTTCTGGATGTCAATATTCCATTTTAGGAATAAGAGAGAATGATGTAGTATGGGCAAATTCAATCTCAGAGCAAAATAAATGTTTTTACTTAAGGTCAATAATCCTTTTATAGTGGAAGCATTATGATTTTTTGTTTGTTTGTTTAAATACAACCTCTAATACTTTAGCCTTAAGACAGTTATTACTGACATGTTCCCACTCATGGGCCAAAATAAGTTTTCATGTATGGCTTTAAACCAGAAATCATTTTTGGGAAATAGGCACTATCAGCTCACCTCCTCCATGAACCAGCTAAGTATGTGGCGTGCCTTCTGGCTAAGTGTGTGGCAGAAGTGAACATTGGTTAACCATTCTTTATGACTCAAGCACAGAGTGAATACCAAGAGAAGATGACATGATCTAATTTATCCTCCTTGACAATATTCTGATTCTAAGTACCATTATTTCTACTGAAAAAATGAAGAAATAGAGGTTTAAAGAAGTTGTGTAACCTGTCCACATTTAGCTAGTAAGTGGCAGAACCAGGACTCAAGCCATAGTTTTTCGGACTGCCATGGTTGTTCCCTCTACCACAGTGCTTTGACTTTACCATCTGTTAAAAAAGGAATGAAATTCATGTGAAAATACTGGAAAGTAGGGTGCCTGGGTGGCTCAGTGGGTTAAGCCTCTGCCTTCGGCTCAGGTCACCATCTCAGGGTCTTGGGATCGAGTCCCTCATCGGGCTCTCTGCTTAGCAGGGAGCCTGCTTCCTCCTCTCTCTTTGCCTGCCTCTCTGCCTACTTGTGATCTCTGTCTGTCAAATAAATAAATAAAATCTTTAAAAAAAATACTGGAAAGTAGTCACAGTGCTTACACCCTGTCAGACAAAAAAGCCATTTATCAATTCAAAAATCTGTTCTCCACACTATTAGGATCCAGCTGAAGCCTCTTGCTTCAGTGAACGTCTTCTCTACTCTGATGCACGGCCATTTTTGCCAAATAACTGGCAGGCACTTCTTTTATTTACTTCACTTTGTGGTAGGTAAGAGTGATAGTGTCCCATTTCCTTGGTCTCTGATGTGTGCTTTATTTTCCTGAAAATCCCCATTATTTTTATAAAACAAATACTCCCATTAGGCTTCTTTGATGTCCACTATTGTATTTAGCCCAGAACTAAGATCGTAGTAGGACTAGAATCAACTTTCAGCCCACATTGAACTGAAAGGGATCCACATTTAAAGAACACACACTATTTTCAAAAGATAAAATATTAAACTATCATAAAATATTAAACTATATTCAAACATATGTATGTTTGAATATAGTTTAATATATATCATATATTATATATTATAGATATAGAATATATATTATAGATCATATATATATATGATCTTTAAGTCCATATTGTTTCTGGTAGTGACAAGGACTTGGCGTTCCTCTCAAGTACTGATAAGATTTTTTTGAATACTTTGCTTTCATTCATTAAATCATTGGTTCACTCATTTGGGAAACACCATGAACTGGGGAGCCAGAAAAGGTTGGGTTTCAATACCAGCACCGCCATTGAATTGCTAGATGTCCTTGAACATAGAAGTTACATTGCCTCTATGATCCTCCATTCTTTCCATTGCAGAATAAAGATAACAGTAATACCTAACTTAGAGGATTTAATTTGATAATATCTATAAATAATACGATAATATCTATGAAGTACCTGGTATCTTTAACAAATTACATGTAAGAGAAATTGAGAAATTTGCAGGACACAACTTAGGTGTGAGTAGATCAATCTTCCTCATCACGATGCATGACATATTTCCATGCTTTTTTCCACCTTGTGCATTGTTTCCTACCTTGCTCCCATCTTCATCTGCTGAAGTTTTTTAGAACTGAGCTCCAGTGCTATCCTCCCAGGAAAGCCTTCCTTCATCCTTCCAGCAGAAGCACTATGTCATCTACCTTCCTCCCAGAGTCTATTATCTCTGTTCAATGTCTCTCTTACAGTATTTGCTACACTCTGCTGTCATGGATTTCACCTTTGTCTTATTACATTCAAGTGCCAGTTCTGAGGCTTCCTCCCACATGTTTAAATTGCATTCTGGATTTCAAGGACCTCTCCTGTTTGGGGAGCTCGTGAATATCCACCATCACTGTAAAGAGAAGTGTCTTTATGGTCAAATTGACTTGTGTCAGTTTGGAAAGGCTTAGCAAATTCTTGGTGCCCTGGCAAGCAGGCTTTCCTGGAAGATCAACAGTCAATATGTGTAGGACTCTTAATGAAAAGCACTCAGCAGACAGTAATGAAAAGAATGGGTAATGAGCAGGCAACATGGGCTACCTTACGGGTTTCAGAGTGGCTCCTGTTTTTTTTCCCTTTTGCTGGTGAAGGATGGAGGTAGGCAGAACCTCAATCCTGACACTGTTTCCCCTCAAATTGCCCCCTCATATTGCATGTAACTAATTTCCTGTTTTCACAAAACTCCTACAGAGGTAACCAAGCCCCCATCTTCTTCTAGCCTGGATGACCTTCATCTTATATTCTTTCCTCCCAAATTCTTTCTTTTTCTTTTTCCAGCTCACCATTGAAGCATAAACTCTATTCTACTTCCATCAGGGTCTTCTCTTTTGATTCTCAAGAACTTCAGCCAAACATTTCCTCTTGGAAATCAAAAGCTTTTGCTTTCAATTATTGTGTCTGATGTAGGCTTCAAGGGCTTATTTTGAAGTTGAAAAAAAATCAACATTTTTTTCTCTCTGCTTTAATAATCCTGATTCTCTGAAAATTATTTTGTGGATGCCTCTGACTGAATAAGAAAATGACCACATACAAAGAAGAGCAGAAGGGAAAATTATCAAGGTTGATATTTCAGCATAATATATTTGACACAACTTTATATTACAGATATTTGCATGCATCACATCTTTTCAAAAAGTATAAATCCCTTCAAGTCAGTTTAATCTTGTCTCTTTTTATATCCTCTCAAAGTACCAAGACTTTTATCTTGCATAGAGTAAGTAATAAATAGTAAATATTTGAATTAAATTGAAAAGGCACAAAATATGTTTTTGAAAATACAAGGGTAAAGCCATATGGAAGAACTTGGGGGGACAATAAATACAGGCACTGCAACATGCTAATCAATTAATTCAGATATACAAAACAATGGTACTTTGAAAGTTAAAAACATGCAGAGAATTGTATTAACCTTTCTCAGAAGGCCATGTTAGTAGGACAGGTGACACAGATTTAAATATTTCTTTGCCCCCTATCTGAATTCTACATTCCATCTAAATAAATTAAGACGTGTTTGACTAATTGTACCTGTGCAGCCAACTCAAAATCAAATTATTTATATAAAACCAAGGAATATTAGTTGGAGATATTGCAAATAAAATTTAAAAACTTGGAAGGGGAGGTGAACCATGAGAGACTATGGACTCTGAAAAACAATCTGAGGGGTTTGAAGCAGTGGGGGGTGGGAAGTTGGGGGAACCAGGTGGTGGGTATTGGATTGCATGGAGCACTGGGTGTGGTGCAAAAACAAGGAATACTGTTATGCTGAAAAAAAATAAAATTATAAAAAAATAATAAATAAAAAAAGCAATAATAAAAACATAAAATAAAAAAAAACTCTTTCTTATGTTTTTAGGTATATAAGCTATTGTCTATCAGAAATGATTCCACCATTTTAGTTAATTGTTCTTTTCACGACTATTGTTTTTATTCAGGTGACAAAGGGGAAAAGGGTTTGCCTGGGATACCAGGAGGAAAAGGCAAAGCAGGTATGACATGTTCATTTTTCTCTTAAATTTCTAGCATCATTCCAAATGTATTCATCTTTAAAAATAAATACATTTTTATGAAAAAACAATAGTCCTCTCAATGCTTAACCTTGTTTTACTTGGGCTAGAGGGAAGAAAAGAAGGGAACTTTCCTCTCTGTCTGCTGGTGACTTTCCGAGCCCTAGGGTAGGGAATGATGGCACATTCCATCCTAGTCATGCTTAGTGGGAGGAAGCAAACCCAGCACATCAGAAAGCAGCCTTCATTGTCCTAGGCAGAGGAAAATCCACCATTGTCTCAACAGGAGGACTACACCAGCATGCCCTACATTCCACCAGCATGGTGGTGCCCACAGCAAACTGGTCCAATCCGGAAAGACCCCATGGATACAGAACATGCCTTCAGTGGTCAGGGAGAGTCTCCCTGAGTCCTGAAAGAGTTTTATTTCCAGTGCTACGTGCAGGGAAAGAAAGTAGATCTCCCCTTCTCTGGGGGAGATCACAGAGGTATACTGAAGACTAATTCTAAGAACTTTTAAATTCTGTATATTTAACTGTGAATGTGAATAAATAAAGCCACAGATTTTTCCCCCCTTTGGCTAATAAAATTCTTTTTGCTTTTCAACTGCCAAAGAAGAAAGCAAAAGGGACTGATTACATGAAGCAGCCATTAAACAGAAAAAGAGAATCATTTGAATTTCACATCATTTTCCTTACACTTCTTTCTCTGTCACAATATCAGCAGGTAGTTGAAAAGGTAAATGAGCAGAGAGGGAATGAATGGCAGAAATTAAAATCAGCGTTAATCCACAAATGGGATTGAAATTAGAAGTTGAATCTATTCACAAGACTTCAGCTTAGTCCTTGAAACATTCAAGGATCATTCAATTTGTATTTGAAATGGATAATCAGAATTATCATTTGGTTTCATCATGAAAGTTTTCTTTTGTCTTGGGAGAGTTGTATGAGCCAGTGAGCAATACGGTTAGGAGAAGAGAAGACTGACTAGAAATTTGTTTTAAGAAAGCTGTAAAGATTTTATTTTGAGATTGGACAGGCGCATTCTGTGTTTGACAAAAAGGCCAACGGTCCAGAGTATGTGTGCAGGGGTTGGCCATATTTATTCTTCTCTTTACAAATCTGGTTTAGAGCTGTGTTTTAACTCGTCCAAAATACTTAAGAAGATATTTTATAAATTCCTGAAGACAATGAAATGTGGAAGCCTTGTTTTAAGTAAAAGACTAAAAGTATAGCCATTCACACAAAGATATGGCCAGGCTAGGAAGAGATAGTAAAGATTGAAAATAGAGCAATTGCCCTTTCCAACAGATCTATATGTGCTCCAACACGAATTCACAGTTTTTGTCATTTAAAAGGCACCGTCTGTGACTGTGGAAGGTACCGGAAAGTTGTTGGACAACTGGATATTAGTGTCGCTCGCCTCAAGACATCTATGAAGTTTGTCAAGAATGGTGAGTATATCCTTTTTGCCTTGTGCCATCTACCAGTTTGCTCTCTTTTGACATTACAATTCCAGTATGTGTAGTGGGAAATACCTAGGGTCAGGCAAAGGCCTACTGAGATAATGTCACCCCTGTACACGTCCCTCAAAATGCTAATGATCCACTCAGACTCCAGGACACTCTAGGACCACTACCTACATATATTCACACGTATTGCATTGCCTATGAGTAGAAAAAGATACTTTCTGGAGAGAGGGGAATGGAGAAAAGGGTAGAGTTTGGCAAGACATGCCTTAAGAAGAGAAAGGGACAGGAATTGTCAAAGAGAGGTAGCATCTCAGAAAAAAGAAATAATAGTAAAAACAATAGCTATTTTTTTGAGTACTTGAAATAATACCTAGGGTGCGTGTATCACGATTACCCTAAGGCTTAGAGAAATTACCTTGCCCATAGATACAGAACTAATTAACAGATCAGGGATTCGAATACTGGTTTCACTGATGGCTCTAGCCTCAGAACACCTCAACAGAATATTGTGTTTTTCTGAATTGTGCAACTTCCCGCATTAGCCATTTTTGTTACCCCTTCTCATTTCCCCATTGTAGGTAGCAGTGAAGCCCTTCAGCTAGGTTATGTGCTCTCTTCTGAGACAGGATAAATGAGGAATCTATTGTAGTTGCAGGTGAAATTGGCCTTCTTTTGTTGTACTTTTATTTATTGTAACCCAGCTATGTTTGTTGTACATTATTAGAAACACACATATGTCATCTTGCGTTCTTCATCTTGTAATGCTCTTAATTAACTCTGGTTATAATTAGTACTGAGATGCTGTCTCTGACATGACTCGGATTCTCATGAAGAAAACCAGACCCTAGAGGTTCCACACAGAGTAGTAGTTCTTGACATTTATTGTGTGGTCACAGATTTCTTGGTAAATTTTGATTTTTAGACCCAAAGAAATATACGTAGATCCCCTCAAAACCTAAAACACATTTAACATCTTATGAGCTCAGGATGACTCTGGGTCCCCAATTCTGTCCTGAAAATTTTTCAGTAGCTCAGTACTTCGTGTATGTGGAGTGAACATGGACAAACTCAGTCTATGTACATGTTAATAGCCCAGTAATTCAACCCAAATGGGACAAATTTCTATATTATTCCTATGTCTATTCAATAAGCATTTACCATCCAAAGCACTTTTGCAGGCTCCGAGGCTACAGAGTGATAATGACATGGTCCTTTTCCTCAAGACATTCATAGTTTAGTATGTGAGGCATGCAGACCAACAATTAGATTAGAATGTGTTGAGTGATGCAAAAGAGGAAGAGGAGGGAGCTATGGAAACATGGGGGAGTGTACACAAGAGTCCCATGCCTGTCCAGAGACATTGGGAAGGCTCTTATAGGAGAAAATACTTCCACTGGGATCTAAATGACAAGTAAGAGTTTTCCAGGTAAAGCAGTGAGAAGACTTTCCAAGTATGAAAGAAGTCATGGAAATGGAAGAGAGAAGGGCTTTATCTTGGGATGCTAAGTATGGCAAAGCATAAAGTAGGATGGGAAAAGAGTCTGAGAGGAGTTGTGCAGCAAGACATATAGCATATAGCAAACATTTGTTAAAATAGTCTCCTCTTCACAATTGTGTGAGGAGTTAAGGAGGAAAGACAGGGAAGACAAATGGCAGGACTTCGTTCTCCATTTGATAACTACAAAGGTGATAAAAATATTTAACCAGTGCCTACCTCACCTAGGGACTTGCAAAATAATTGTTGAACATCAAATAAGTGAAGTTAAATCCAGCAATATTATATACTTGCCTTTTCTTCTTTTGAGATGCCTAATCATGCTCATCTTTTCCTCTCTGCAAAGTCATAGCAGGGATTAGGGAAACTGAGGAGAAATTCTACTACATCGTGCAGGAAGAGAAGAACTATAGGGAATCCTTGACCCACTGCCGGATCCGGGGTGGCATGCTGGCCATGCCAAAGGACGAAGCTGCCAACACACTCATCGCTGACTATGTGGCCAAGAGTGGCTTTTTCCGGGTGTTCATCGGGGTGAATGACCTTGAGAAGGAGGGACAGTATGTGTTCACAGATAACACTCCCCTGCAGAACTACAGCAACTGGAGAGAGGGGGAGCCCAGTGACCCCTACGGTCATGAGGACTGTGTGGAAATGCTGAGTTCAGGCAGATGGAATGACACAGAGTGCCATCTTACCATGTACTTTGTCTGTGAGTTTGTCAAGAAGAAAAAGTAACTCTGCTCATGCTACCCATTTGTTACTTCTCTGTGACTGTCATTGCAGTTATTTTTATACATCCTTTTCTTTCTAATTACGCCAAATTCATTCTGACTCAAGACAAGTAGAAAATGCTGAGCTGGGGTTTGGAATCCCCATTGCCATGGTCTTCTTTAATGATTTTGAACATTTTCATACACAGTATATGATCGAGCCAATAGCTCACCAAGTTACATGGATCCACAGAGAGAGTTTGAATTACTAGTTGTGCAGGATGTGGTTGTCTATGTGTCAAATGAAATGTTCTCTTGCCATTCGCTCTGCTGCCTCTCCCTAGACCCTGAAACCACTGTCTATTTAGCCCAGTGGATAATTGGACAGTTGGTTGGTGATGATTAGGCTAACTTGCCCTTGCTCAAAGCCAGACATATGAGAAGGCCTTCTGTTAGGAATGCAGAGATATTGTCTGTCTTTGAAGCCAAGAGCCTCTATTCTTTGACTGTCACTCACCATGGCTATAGTCACACTTGAAAGGTCCTCCTGTTTGCACAGATATAAAAGGACTTCAACCCCAAACCTCTGTTTGAGAAACTTCTGGTCTGTGACCCATTCCAGACCATATGGAATCACACAGACAAATTCCGTGCTTCTAATTCATTATGGCCTTCAATGAGGTCTACCAAGGATTTGCCGTGGCCTCTTTCTATAGGTCCACAACTGCATCCCAGGGCTCTAAGTTTTAATTCTGATTTGTGGAAAGGGAAAGATTAGAAATTGAAAGAGAGAGAGAGAGAGAGAGAGGAGGGGGGAGGATTTTTTCCAAACACTATTATCTATAATCTTCCTGTTAAATTGCCCCTTACTACTAATATGGCCCCATTATTCTTTGTCTTGGGTTTAGCCTTATCAATTTTTCTCCCCTTAGGCATGGGGAATGAAGGAAGGAGTTTGTGAAGTTTTCAGAAAGCTCTAGAAGCCTCAAGATGCTACCAATGTCAAGTCACCATGTTCTCTCCTCCTTGCCTCTAATATATCACTTATGGTGACATTTCATGGGAGGCCTTTTACTTTCTGTATTCATATGTTATAAAGACCCCATACCAGGGATGCTGTTTGTAGTACTCTGACATCACATGTATGTGGCAGGTGTGGAGTTTGGAACGTGCCTCTGACTCACACTTACCAAAATGGTAAAATTCTACATTTTGCCATTTTACATTGTAAACTTGATCTACAATCAAAACTCAAAGCACCTTTCATTTCAAATTTGAAAATAATATAGTTCAACAGAACTCTAGATTTTCCTCTTAAAAACTGCTGCTCTGGTTATAGTTTGTGACATATGATTACACTGTTTAAAATGCTGGCAAATGGTTAATGAAATAAGAGAAACAGATCAACAACATATGTTCACCTTAAACCATCTGTCCATGATTTCACCCATGACTAACTGGTTATGAGATAAGATTTAATTAGGTTATTTCTGTGGGTTTATCCCAAGCCACAAACTCAGGTCCTACAGGGTCCATAGAAGATAACATAAATAAATCAAATTGAATGGATGGGGATCCTAGTACTGAACACAACTTATTCTAAAGGAACTAGCTTCGCTCTTCTTCACTCCCACGCCAGTCCCCCTCACTGTTATGTTTGCTGTGGAGGACCCAGTATCACTACGTGCTCTGATATTTCAAGAGAAGTCAGAAAGCTGGAACTTGATGATATATATTCATATTTTTAAATATTTGCAACTAGTTAGTTTTCAGCTCAAGTTTTAAGTCACACAAAATAGTCTGCTAGGCCAAAAAGAGGGGGGGGGGATTTTTCATTTCTCATCTCTGGGGAAAAGTTCTGAAGGTTCTAACCATGTCGAATGTCATGAGGATACCATGACATCAAAGTCGAGGTCTCCCATTTATACTTCAGTCAATTCAGCTTAATTACAGGAATTTGTTCAATGTTTGCCATTTGTCAGGCTAATAAACTAGTTACACACTCAGATTTTTGAGAATGTGGCCTATGATATTTTGAAGGCAAGTCAGTTTAATAAGAATTACAAAGCAGAACACTATATCAACGCCAGTAACCTTGGGTGGAATGCAAGCCAGTCAAGACCATGAGGAACAAGAACCTAGGAATGGTTGGAGGAAGAGAAAGGGATTAGAGGAAAAAAGAGAAGGGATGGACAGCAATCATTGCCTAGAGGCATGTAGCAGTGGGATCCATGTTCTGATCTGTTCTGGGTGGCCAAAGTATGAATATTTAGTGTGTGTACTCTAAGTACTATTATTATCATTATTAAAGCATTTCTTGTAATGACTCATCTTTGCTGCCAATGCTTCCAAGAGAAGATGACAGAGTATCTAAGGCACCACACACCTGATTAGATTTACTAAAATTTTGTGAAGCCCTTTGTGCTTTATAAATATCCTCACACATCATTTCTCATTTGATCCTGATAAACTTAGTGCAGTAGGAAGGGAACATGTTTCTACTGCCATTTTCCCAATGAGAATACTGAGAGCCAAGGGAGCTAAGCAATTTACCAAAGTTGACTCATTTGGGATAAAAGTAGACTCCAGCCTGCTGATCAAAACTACCAAGCCAGTGTTCTTTACAGCCTGTTTGTTGTTCATTAAATAGGAGCTCATCCATGATTCTCTCATGATAGCAGGAACTCAACTAATCTCTCTTGATTACTTTCCAAAGCTAAGCATTAGAGTCAATTAACAAAGATACGGCGGATTTGGAAACTTACAAATTTGGTGCTCCCTGGTTTGTTTCTGAATTCATTAATGTCTAAACCTGGCATGAATGTTGGGGAGGTGACTTAGTAAAGCCTCACTAGTTCTGCAGATAGCTACAGATACAGGGAAAGCAAAACAGATATATGAAAATTGAGTTTTGCTCAAAATAAAAATGGGGAAATAATTTTTTTGCCCCATGAAATTCATGAGCATTCTCTTAAATAATTAGCATTTAAAATCAATTTTATTCCCCAAAAGTTGATTTATACTCAACTTTTCAAGGATACACCTGTGTACCTCTCAAGACTGCATAAAGTTTCCAAGGGAAGAAAATTTAAAAACTATATTTACAACCTCACTTCCCAAAGCAACACATTCCATGATGAGGTAAGAAGAAATAATCTTTTGTCCAGAGTTATTGCCCAAACGCTGTGGAATGTGCATACCCAGTGTTGAGACACATATAACAGACATTCATTACACTTTGGACAACTCACCCATAAAAACTGGTGGTACTTAAAAATATATATATGCATATATATATATGTGTGTGTGTGTGTGTGTGTGTATGTATGTATTACTGCTTAGATCTATGTTAACCATATATGGGCTGATTTATTATTAACCGACTAATTTTCACCTTTCTGGATTGCCTAATTTGAAAAAAATAAGATATTTTGTTGACTAGGAAAGATTAATTAAATAGCAGTATCCACTGCATTATTAAGAGATTGAGACTGAACGTTTGTAGGTATTCTTTCTAATAAGAAAATTATGATGATAAGATTCCATGCAGTACCGTGCAACTGTAAGCATATCGCTTTAAAAATCTAGATTTGGTGTCATGATGTCGTGAATTCCAGTGCCAACTGTGCCACTTACCAGCCCTATTAGGGGAAAATTTCCATGCTCTGAACCTTGTTTTCTTAATCTGTATGGTTCCTCCACACAGAGGAGAACTAGGACATTTAAAGATGTAACATGACAAATAGCATGGAGGACAAGGGGAGATGGAGAGGAGAAGGGAGTTGAGGGAAATTGGAAGGGGAGGTGAACCATGAGAGACTATGGACTCTGAAAAACAATCTGAGGGTTTTGAAGGGGCGGGGGGTGGGAGGTTGGGGGAACCAGGTGGTGGGTATTAGAGAGGGCACGGATTGCATGGAGCACTGGGTGTGGTGCAAAAACAATGAATACTGTTATGCTGAAAAGAAATAAAAAATTTAAAAAAATAAAGATGTAACATGTAATGAGTTAAGAAACAGGGTACCAACCAGACATATTACATGGGGTAATAAAACTTAACCATTACTACCAGCTACCTGTTGAAAAGAAACAAGTCATATTTTAAGATACAGGGTTCCCCCTATTCTTGAAAGTAGAGCATTCTATGAAACCTTTACTAACTGAAATGGTGTGAAGCTAAGAAATGATTAACATTAATTTATATGGAACTTTTTTTAGTATTCCCCCCCCCCCCCCCAAAATCACCTCTCTTAGGCTTTCCTGATACCTTAGGACACATGTTGCTAATGATGCATGAAATAAGTCAAGGTAAAGCCCAGATGTCCATAGACACAGATCAGAACTCTGGCAGTTGATGCCGGACCGGGAGTGTGGGTCCTGGGGAAGGAGTTTGGTGGGGCGGCTGTGGTTGCTTGGGGGTACAGCTGCCTTTATCAGGGCTGCTGCCAAACCAACACTGAATCCTGTGTTCACTTGCGGGCTTTTCCCCATGAAAGTGAAAATTCTCTTCAGATGTCTTTCAGTTAGTGAGAGCAGGTACCAATGCAGGTCTTTCATAAAAGCAAAATGGCATCATGCAAACTGACACACACAAAAATGACTTAAGGGACAAACTGTACATATCTAGCACATAACACTCTATGTATGTACATACGGATGGGCTGTACATGTGTCTTTGTGTGTGTAAACACAGACAGGTCACTTTTCTCATCCTCATTTCTAGATAAAATTCTTACCTTCAGGGCAGGGAATACATCTGCCGAAAATTGCACTGCTGGTTGGAATTAGCATTGAGATTGATTCTGAAACCATTTCTACTTTTGGTTGATTCTAAACCCATTCCTACTTTTCCTAAGATGCAGTTCATCTGAACCCATGCTTATCACATAAAAAGTAACTATTTTTTAAAACTTAAAAATGAAACCATCAACTCGCACCACCTTGAGGTTGTAAGACCCTCATAATCTAGCTGGTAAAATTTGAGGGGTAAAAAAGAAGAAGGAAGTTGAAAGGAGAGGAACCATTTGCCACAGATATTGGATACACAGATCTTTTTATGAATATAGGCATTTCTTTCACTGCTCTCCTAATAGTCATGTAATTTATATTTGAACATTTTTGGCAATTTGCTAACCCCATTAGCAAAATTTTCCTGATGGTGAACTAAAATAGGTTTCCTTCTAATTTCCATTCATTGTCCTTGTTCTGCTCTCTGCTGTTTATAACTCTGAGAGCTCTGGCCCAGAGACAAGCTGGAGCAGGCTCTGAATGGAAGTATGGGTCCGAGCAAGGAGAACTGTCCTCACTATGGCACTGACTACCCTGTCCTCACTATGGCACTGACTACTGAGTTGGATACCCAGTTTTTTGGCCTTTTTTTTTTTTTTTAAGATTTTATTTATTTATTTTTCAGAGAGAGAGAGAGAGAAAGAGCACAGGCAGGGGGAGCAGCAGGCAGAGGGAGAAGCAGGATCCCTACTGAGCAGGGAGAGCCCCATGCAGGACTCAATCCTAGAACTCCGGGATCATGATCTGAGCCAAAGGCAGACACTTAACTGGCTGAGCCCTCCAAGCATCCTGAATATCCAATTTTATATGTCTCTAAACCTAGAGGGTATGCCTCATATCCAATGAATTCAAATTTTGTTGGTAAGGCATGAGATGCACAGAGGTAGAGTATGAATGGTATTCAAAGTCATCTGGGGGCATCTCAATCATTAAAAAATCGATTTATTAGGAAGTTATATAGTGGACAGGGTTCAACCCCCCAGAGAGGAGGTTGTTAAAAGGTAGATGGTTTGACCAAACTTCATTGAGAGGGCTCAGGGCAGGTGTCCAGTGCTAGTGCGAGAATGAAGTCAAAATCAGAGTCCACGTGCATAAAGCCTACATGAGGAGCAATTGGCTTGGGTGGATAGGAGAGTTCATTAATTCATTAAATGCAGTTGTGGAACATCAGACATGTGTTAAGTGGCACCATGATAAGGGCTGGTACACAATGGAAGTGAAGACAAATCCGATTTCTAGACTCATGGGCAGAACTCCCCTCAGGCTCACTGAACATCAAGACTACCATGCCGAGGCCCCAAATTTATTCCATTATCATGAATGGAATACATAAACCTGTCCTATTTTTGTATGTACTTCCTCTTCAACTTAACACCTCCTCAAAGATACATTGAGATAAGTTGGACAAGGAAATTTTTTTTTGTAACAGTACCACATTACCCTTTCTCGAAGAGCAACATAGACATCTCTCTTTGAATACATTTACACATTGAGTCACTTTGATATGAGCAAAAAGTTCTTATATCAATGTGCATACTCACCCACACCATTTTCTAGCAGAGATAGAATGTATCCTTGTGGTTGTACATAAATGAGCATTGACACCTCGTAAATGCTCTCTTGACTTATTTTTTCCTGGCGACCTACACCAGACAGTCAGTGAAACCCAGATTTGCCATACATTGTCACTTTCATAGTAAAGTAAGAATAGACAGGAAGAAGGGAGAAGTGAGTCAGCCATTTTACAATTTGTTAAAATGTGAGTACAGCCACCCCAAATTGATCACCACGTTGGCCTCTGCATTTCAAAGATAATGGAGAATAATGTGTGTCCATACAATTTTAAAGCTATATAACCCTTTGGCATGTGTAGTTTTCACTTTATAACCCTTAAGCAGAATAATGTATTATTAGTTAACACTTATTTTTTGTGTAAACCTAGCTGGTGGGTCTTTGGGAGAGGGGAGGGAAATGAAGACCTGAGGAATGTCTAAATCAAATCCTGCATATATTGATAGAATGTAAGCCCCAGGAAAGAGTACTCATAAGCTTTCCCATGGTGTGTGAAAAGCCCAGGAAGGCACAGGAACATCTTCTAAATCTTAAGAAAATAAGGTAAAAAGAGATGTAATTGCAAACATGTTTAACTTAAATCCAATAAAGTCTAGATGGATATTTCTAATATCTATAGTGAGCATAACATAGAATTATGGGAGACTCTTCCCATAGCGGATCATAATTTCACATGGATATTTCCTAAATCAACTTGGAGAAGGTGATTCTGAAGAAGGCTACCAGAAGAAACATATAGGTATTATAATTGGAGGCTTTCTGGCAATGTTTATGTTTAAAAACATTTTTTCCCCAATTCCCTGTTTTGTATGATCTTAGCTTTGAACTTGTCAATCTTGTTGCTTTTCAGGGACACAACCTCCAGGATGGGTGAGGATTTCTGTACTGGCACTTATAAGCACTGTAATTCTCTCTTCCATAGAATAAGGATATTCTCTTTGCCCTAAAGGACCTTAGGACTTAAAGAACAGAGTGGACAAACACAAGAAGATATTTCTAATTTTGGTCTTGACATCAGAGAAAAAGGAGATAAGTTGATAAATCTAAAATACATATTGAGACATTAAGATAAAATATCAAAGAGCACAGTTTTTAAAGAAGCTTGAACATATTCCTTCTGGGTTTCCTAACACCAAACACCTATGCATAGAGAGAGTTTATAAAAAGCATATGGAAGGAGGTAAATATATATATATATATATATATATATATATATATATTTGTATCCCCACCTTTGAAAGTACAAAAGAAAAAAATAGCTAAACTCTTCTTTTTTCAGATGCTCTTTTATTGGGAATGGGATGAGGCATGATAGTACTGCTTCTCTTTCAAAATGTTGTGTCACAAGTTACCCTCATTCCTACATTTTCACAAATTCAGTAGCTTTATATGCACTAATGCTCTTGCCTCACTGATTCATACTCCTGTGAAATATCGAGATAATATTTACAGAGTGAAATTATACACAGTAAGGAATGTGTTCCTCTGATCACCACAAACAAGCCTGCAGATCCATATGGACAAAAATTACATGATATTTGGGTTATATTATGCAAACTCCTTATACTAGAAATACTTACTGTTACATTATCTACAAATACTCCTAAATGATTTAGTATGCTTGGGATTCTAAAACATCCCTGCATTTAATATAATCCCTATTTCAGGGGAATTCCTAGCCATGGTTGTTGGAAAGTATCTTCACCCTTTTCTGAAATATAATTATCACATAGATATTGGGATTAAAACCCCTTAGTTTCTTTACTCTTTTTTTTAAAGATTTTATTTATTTATTTGACAGAATGAGATCACAGGTAGGCAGAGAGGCAGGCAGAGAGAGAGAGAGGAGGAAGCAGGCTTCCTGCCGAGCAGAGAGCCGGATTCGGGACTCGATCCTGGGACCTTGAGATCATGACCTGAGCGGAAGGCAGAGGCTTAACCCACTGAGCCACCCCGGCGCCCCGGTTCCTTTACTCATAATATGGTTTCTTCACTGGCACCAGTGATGATGAATTTGTCGACATGAATTCATACAGGAACTTAGCCTAAGTCTCAGGAGTATGATGGAGGCAGAAGTCAAAATAAAGTTGGGTTGATGAAGAAACGCGCTGTAAGAAGGTAGAGATGGTATGTATATATAGTAACATCCGATACACAGAATTCCAGAAAATAGACCATTTTTTAAGGTGCCATGTGAGAAGTATATTTTAAGTTAAAACCATGGGATTTAACAGGAAAGGAAAGTCATACCTTGTGATCGAAGAAAATATTTTTAGGAAGCTTGCTATAAAGGAGAGTTGATGAATACCCAACTTTTGCATCAACAGGGATGGGACTGGGGGAGATTATGCTGAGTGAAATAGGTCAAGCAGAGAAAGTCAATTATCATATGGTTTCACTTACTTGTGGAGCATAAGGAATAACACGGAGGACATTAGGAGAAGGAAAAAAAGTGAATTGGGGTAAATCGGAGGGGGAGATGAAGCATGAGAGACTGTGGACTCTGAGAAACAAACTGAGGGTTTTGGAAGGGGGGTAGGGAAAAGTTGGCTTGGTGGTGGGTATTAAGGAGGGCACGGATTGTATGGAGCACTGGGTGTGGTGCATAAACAATGAATCTTGGGACACTGAAAAAATAAAATTAAATTAAAAAGCTAAAGGAGAGTTGAAGCAATAAGAGCAAGAGTGGTGGTTGGACACTGTCAATCAAATAATGGGAATAACTGATATAACTTGAGTGTAATACTAAGCATTTGACATGTGGTTTTAATTTAAGCCACAAACCAATGCTATGTGGTACAGACTACTATTATTTCTTTTTCCTATGAGTAAATTGGGGCACAAAGATTAAATTCACCCTGCTGGGATTTCAAGGCAGACTGTCCAGTCCAGTGTTTGCATTATTAACCACTGCACTATTTGGTCTCACCATAGAATAATGGGCATATTTGGAAGGTCCAGAGTTTCTGTCTTGCTACTTATGTTCTGTGTGGCTGCTCACAACTCACTTAAGTTTTCTGAGCTTGTTATCTGCATGTGTACATATGCACATACGTGCACAATGCACATATTGATGGATGCATGGAAAAGAGGAAAACTGTACAAAAACATGACTGTTTCACAACACCTCCATCAGTCATGAACAGTTTGGAAACTTAGGAACATCTCATCCATTCTCCAAAAGGAATAAATAGATATTTCAAGAATTCTGAAGACAGCTCTTTTTTTTCCCTGTGCCTTAAGAAGGCAAGGAAAAATACTGCCTCACATAAAGGAGGAGATTCTAATAGAGATAGAGTGTTCCAGGGGGATCTTGTTGAAAACACTTGAAGTCAAACATGAAGTTTCTGAAAAGAACCTTGAGAAGCAATTGCTCTGACTGAGAGAAGGAAAAATGACATAATCGGGGTCCTCTGGGCTGAAGTGGTATGATCCTGGGATGGAGAATGACAGGAAGATGGAGAGCACAGGACCCTCCTACAGGACATGGCCAGTCCCTCTGGAGGAAAGCATAGCCTATGGGAGCCAGGTGGTAAGGACGTCAAGTCCTCTGCTGAGATTTATGAAAACATTCAGGTCTCTCTGCTGTAGAGATAGTATTCTCTACTGGACAAACAACTCCCCAGAACTTTTAAATGATTCCTATTTTCCACTCTTATTATTGTGAAGTATGTAATAGGATATGTTGTTTTTATTTAATTTTAAGAATGAAATATCAAGTATTCTACAATGGCAAAAATTTTTTATCACTTAAGACTTATGTCCAATCCTATCTCCCACTCTCACTGTCCTATAGAATAGAGTCACAAATTCAAGACATAATGTATCACCCAACATAGATGTTTGATGAGTACATACTCTTCGTACTGTGACTTCTGCCATCTTTTTAAGCCCCTCCTTTTGATACCCACTTCTGGGTGCATACCTCTGAACGTACACATGTGCTAGAAGTTTCCACAACAGGTTCATCTCTCTGATTTGTGTATTTTGCCCATATGTATCATTCCCTCTTGTCTGTGCAGCAACCTCTCATTCATCCAGTGAAATGAAGTTTATAATCTCAGTTTCCCAAAGGCCCTCAGGGCTCCTCCCTCTGATCCGTAAGCACAGCTCTCCATGTTTCTGTCATGGCATTTTCTGTTGAGGACAGGGATTAAAGGCAAAGGCAAAGTGCCTAGAATTTAAGAAGTAACCAGTGCATGCTTGTTCAATAACTACCTCATAAGTGGCGAATCTAGGAATAGAATTCAAGGTGTCCTAGTGGTCCTAGTGCCCCCTGGTCCTACTACATTCAGGGCAACCCTCTAGAAACAAAAGGTGATTTAATCAAGGTCGTGACAGGAGAGAGATGGCACACTTAAATGAGGTAATTGGTAAGAGTAAAAAGGGAAACCTTATATAAAAGTATAAGCAGAATTTAGGGAAACCATCAAGGGGTCATGACACATGTAGGGCAACAAGTGCACAGCCTGTAGGGCAGTGTTACCAGGCCTAGAGAGAGCCACATGTGAGAGCTACCTGATGGGACCTACCACCTTAGCAGTGAGGGAACAACCTACTACTGTGACCCCAGGGAAGCCAGGAAGTCATTAGCTGACTCATGTCTCCCACTGCTTTCTGCTCTTCTACAAGTGCTTCCCATTGTCCAGTCTCAACTGGAAGCCAAAAGGGAAAAGATCCAGTTGTTGGAAACTGTAAAATTCAACCTCCTGAGGCTTCCAACATGGTGGAGCCAGACAGAGTTGGAACTGAAGGTCAAACAAAGATATTCAGCTCAGAGTGGAGTCCAAACTCTCTCCTTCAGCAAGCAGAGTCTCATGATGGCTTATTACGGATTCTGGGAACAAGGATGAGATGCAGTTGGAAGAGTTTCAATATTAGAAAGGCAACAAACAACAGACAGCCAGGATTAATAAGGGCAGTCCTAAAAAAGCATCAGAGTGAAGAAGAAGGCAGAATGGTGGAAACCAGATATGAGGTAATGGGACAGGAACCCAGAATTGAACAGGAGAGTTTTAATGAAAAATAGAAGGAGTGGCCAAGAGAAATTCTCTAAAACAACATTGTCGGTCGCAGTGCCTTTTTCCAAAATATATGCAGATTTATTCATAGATGAAGAAGGGGCTGGTGGATCTGCAGAACCAGTTTTGGCAGATACAAAGAGGGCTAAGGCATGACTCCTAACTTTAGGAACTCTAAATTTCTAAATCCAAACGAGCCAGACATAATCGAAGAGTGCTGCCATCCCTTGGCATATCCTAGCATCTCGGGCCTGTCGGGTCTCTCCTATGACCCAAATCCTTCAGAACTATTTTTGAAGATTTCCACAAGACTCTGAAATTCCTTGACATCATAGCCATCTGCTTATGAAGTAGAGATATATATGTATATGTTCATATACGACAACATATAATATAATAAGAAAATAAATTACTAATATATACCAGTCATTAATCAAATCATTATAATCATTAATATCATTATTAAGTATATATTAGTTATAACAATATACGGTTATATGTGTTATAATTAGAAACATAAATATAATTATGATAATTATAGTTGAGCATAATTACACCATATATAATTATATTCTTATATTCTTCAAAAAAATTGCCAGTAAGTTGGGTTTTTTTAATGTCTATTTGAATTCTAATAAAAATCTCAGTACCTAAGACCTGACTCAAGATTTTACTTTCAATCACAATCAACTCAACCTAGAGAAAGGCCATTTGGAAAAGTCATGGTTACTTTAGAACTGTATCTTCCTGTTCCTTCTGTACCACCAGTTCTTGTAGACTCCCTTTTTTGCTGCTTCAGCCCAGAGTCTTTTAATGGGAAGAAACAGAAACTCAATTCAGACTAACAGGGAAAGAAAGGAGGAAACACAGGGCCACAGCTGGACTGTGGCTTATCTGGACCTGGGCCCTGAGATGGCTCAGCCTTCCCTGGGTTCTCTCCATTGGACTCCTTTCTATAGACTCATAGGATAGGAAAGATGATCAGCTGTAAACCCAGACCCCCATCCTTCCACTTCACCAACTCCAGAAAAAATAGGGTGTGCCCCTCTGTCTGGTACACAGTGTCCTGTTGTTGTCCCCAAGTAGTGCAGTCTTGATCTTGTGCCACCACTGTGGCGGGAGAATGGGCAAGATGGGGACAGGTAGGGGGAGAGTAATGATTTCATGAGCTCATGGAATCGCTTTCTCTGTGCCTTTCTTTTTCTATCTTTCTATCCATACATCCACCCATTTACCTACCTATAAACAAATACACCTTTGTTTAGAGTAGTAGCATTTTGAATTAGGCCAACTTGAATTGAACTGAAGGCTTAATGAGAGAAAGGGAATAAATGAAAAGGGATAAACAGCACAGGCGTGTTGTTTCTCCACCTTCATCCTGCCAGGAGACATTACACATCCTAATTACTTGAAACATTTACCCCTTAGAAATCCCAGGCCTGAATTTTGCTCTTCTTTCCAGTGGCCTAAGACCACCAAGATTTCAGATCTAAATATCAAGAAGCACGAAAGAAAACCCATTTTCTTAAATTGCAAGATGCCTCCTACATCCCTTCTTCCCTCTGTTCCCTCTCACCTCCAAGCTTCTCCTCTAACTCAGACTTGCAAACTTGTCCCTGCCAAGTGATTCAGACCCTGGAAACTGAAGCCTGTTGATGAGGCAAAATAAATTTATTTGTAGTTCTAGATCCTATCTCAAAAATTCATCTAAATGTTACAATCTTATCTGCAGTGCAATGTGTTGGTTTTAATGTGAAACAATGTATCTACCAGTCATCTAAGTAAAAATGGCAGTGGAAAAATACAGCCATATTTCTTCTTTGCAGGGCACCTCCCCGTCCCCAGCACACTGCTCTGAATACCCAAATCCAACAGGCAAGGTTCTGCTTACTCCCTCACAAAGAAATTAAACTTGGGTAGGCCCACGGGGATAGAACTGCCAGCCAAAAATCAATCCTGTTGTTCTAATGTCACTTTCATATTCACTGAAATTTCAGTTTCCCTAAGTGATTTGACAATTAATAGAAATTTCCCAAATGAGGAAATAGCAATTATAGTTTTTCCAAAAGAAATGGCCATGAGATATTTGAAATTATTGTAACGTCATGGTGATTTGACTGTTACTTTATTTTTTTTTTATCAGGTTGGCATTTTTGAGATGGAAAGGGCTTTCTCGAATGATTTAGAATAAGATATTGCTGTGAAATTGACACATTGTACCTGGCAATAAGACAGGGCCAGCAGCCAATTTGAGGACGTAAAGTTGTTCAGGCAGCAAGAATAAGTGTGTGTGCCCTTTAGTTCTGCTGACCCACCAGTCTTGTTCCACTCCTTGGGGTGATGGATTTGACCATTGTTCTCTCCCACCCCTGCTTCTTTCTGCAGGAAAGTTCCTCCTTCCTCTTGCTCCTTGGACACAATCTGATGTGGATCTTAGGGACCATAACTTCTTCTGCGGGTTTATAACCTTTGAAGTCTGATTCTTTCTTGAGTGTCTCCTAAAATCTCATCTTTAATTAGCTGGCATCTTCTAACACAGCAAGACCCCAATTTCCAGAATCTATTCTTTTTCAATTCTACCTAATGCTAGGCAGCTGTTTACTGACTGTTTTTTTTTTTTTTTTTTTTTTAGTAATAACCTTGCCAAGGCAGCCAGCAGTAGCCAGTAGACACTAGTTTTCTTATCATATTCATACATGTCTTCTAAAAGTACAAGTTAAAGATATTTACTCTGTCTCCCAAGTTACTAAAGGCAACAGTTTTGGGGCTGCAGTTTTAAGCACAGTATAAAACGGATAGCTAGTTTCTTATATGTCTTCATCTCTCATATTGACCCTATTGTTGCCTAACAATGAAGCCAATGCCATATAGTATTGTTTTACTTTAAAGCAATTTGATTCAAAAGAAATTTAAAATATCATTGTTAGCACACACTAAGCTACATCTGAAT
Source organism: Enhydra lutris kenyoni (assembly GCF_002288905.1). Classification (NCBI taxonomy): domain Eukaryota; kingdom Metazoa; phylum Chordata; class Mammalia; order Carnivora; family Mustelidae; genus Enhydra; species Enhydra lutris. The sequence goes on along the minus strand of NW_019154098.1, from coordinate 20,822,852 downwards.
AAATGTACCCTTAAATCGTAATAGTCTAATGCCATCAAAATTTATTTCTTGTTCCTGTCACAGTTGAAAAGGGGTTGGGCAGCCCTTTGCCATCTCATAGTGGTCCCTCTGGAGCCACTGGCTTCCTAAGTTGTCAGAGCAGAGCTGGAGGACTGCATCGGGTGATTTCAAAGGCCAAGCCTGGAAGGGGGTTCCATCATTATTGTCTACATTGCTAAGGTCAGAACTCAGTTATTGGGTTCCATCTAGTTGCAAGCTACTCTAGGAAATGCAGCCTTTCTGTGGGATCTGAAAGAGGAGGTGTAGTAAACACATAGACTTTTCTCTGCTATTGGCGACTACAAGCTGGTGGTTAAGGCTATAGTTTCTGACTCACCATGTATTGGCCATTGAGCAGGTTACTTAACCTCCATGTGCTTCTGTTTCCTTCTTTGTAAAAGGAGGGTAATAAAGGGATAACTACATGTGGGGTCATAAGTTTTTAAGTTTTTATGTTTATAGGTTTTACCATATGTATATATAATCTCAATGAGCCTGGCACACAGTTAGCACTACATAAGGTTATATAAGTATTACATAGAAAATTGTTACTCTGTTGCTACAGACACACTGGGATAATCAGCACATAAATGTGCCATTTTATAGAAAGTCTATTTGATTAGAAAGCCAGACATTTTAATATCCTAGTCCACATAGCTATAAGGCCAAAATAGTGCCTACCTTCATGACTCATGTTGTGTCCTTTTACTTGAGCATTGCAATTTTGCAGGATTTATTTCAGACTGTGCGCTAAATCAATGGGATGAGACATTAGTGAAAGTTCTTCAGATGGGTTCTCACTCAAGGAATATTCTTTTGAAACATTCTAGAGGAATTACCTGATTAATGACTGCCTATTTTACCAAGAAGGGAGTCTGTATGAGAAAAATTGTCTTTTCATTCATAAAATAATGTTTTCATATATCAAAACTTAACAAGCATTTCATATGTGCCAGACACGGAGTTAAAAAAAAAAATATATATATATATATATAAATAATGGATTCTTGCCATGGTAGTAGAAGATTGTGCATCTATGCAGTAGCCTTTATTATTATCTACATTTTTATAACAAAGAATGTGGAGTTTGGAAAGGAACCATCGTTTCTCCGAGTTCTCCACTTACTACAGGAAAGAGTTAAGATTTGCATCTGGGACTGTCCCAATCAGTAGCCATATACTTTTCACTCCTCCAGCATGTCAGCCTGAATACTGGCAGGAAACATCCAGTCCATTCAAAATAGGTAAGTCAACGTGAGTTCTAAAAAGGGACTATAAATAAGAATGTGGGCCAAGTATGAGGAAACACCAAGGATCATGTAGTGCAATACGGCTGGTAAAATCTGATGACAGTTCCTACCTGGAGGTGTGAAATGAAAAGAGAAGGAGTAGTTACCAGGAGCCAGAGAGAGAAAGCAACCTGTCAGAAAATGAGAATTTCGGTCCAGGAGTGTAGCCAACCTAATGTGATCCCACCAGGAAGGAACCGGTGCAAGAAATACTCAATACCTCCCTCACTCTGATCTCCTGCCAGTGATTCTCACTGACCAAAACAAGCAGAAGTCAGAGATCGGGGGAGTCCGTTCATGAATAAGTCCCTATGGGTCAGCCTCCCAAAGAACCAAAGAAGATGGGAAAAGGAAATAAGAGTGAATTTGAGGGGGGCATCAGAAGGTATCACAGGTGAAACATGGAGGAAGCTGAGTCTGAGGGGAAAACAAGATGGCCAACAAAACCACTTTAAAATTTGTGCATGCAAGGCACCTGGGTGGCTCAGTCGGTTAAGTGTCTGCCTTCAGCTCAGGTCATGATCCCAGGGTCCTGGGATTGAGTCCTCATTAGGCTCCCTGCTCAATGGAGAGCCTGCTTCTCCCTCTCCCTCTGCTTGCCACTCTGCCTACTTGGGCTCTCTCTCTGTCAAAAAAATAAATAAAATCTTTAAAATAAAATAAAATAATAAAATAAAATAAAGAAAATAAAATATCTGAGCACGCACCTAATTATACAGCATTTAAAAATTGTATTCGTCAAGATTTTACAATGGATTTAACCTAATTTCCACATCAACAACTCTCCTCTACAATGAATATTACCTCAATGTATTAATATTTCATTATTTTATTATAGTAATAGATGAACTGGCAAAGCCAGGTTCGGGAACAAACACATTACACATTTGAGTCTTTGTAGGCACACGTGTCAATGGCTAACCGCTGAAGCACGCAGACGTAACACAGGTGCCCGGTCTCTGCAGGAATTCACTGGCCAGAGGAATGGGTCATGGCGATTTAGCAAGTGAGCAAGTACATATGCAAAACCAGCAAATCGGAATGAAAGGACAGAAAAGAGAGCTTCCAGTGAAGTTCTATGCCGAGCATCTACTCTGCTTGGAACCTTTATGGAGAAATATGTGTCCATCTAGAATATTCTACAAGTCATTTTTCCTAATCTTTTCATCCTGGTGGTATCAAAAATCTTATTGAAGCTGTTTTGGGTAGTTCACATCTGTGCAGTCCTCCTGTCTGAAAAGTTCATGGATCAGCGTCTCCTCCACTGAATGCACGTCCATTTTCACAGACCTGTTTTGCAGGCAACAGAAATGATTAATGAATCCGGGGTGGTGAACTAGCAGCTTGTTTGGTGTTTGTGACCCAGGTGCTTTAAAACTCATTACTGGTACCTACTGAAGCTTTTCTAATGGACCTAAAATAAATTTCACTACTGTTAACATGATTCTGCTCTTGCGTGATCTTGATTTTCATGCTCCTTGTTTATGTGTTGTTACTTGTCATTGTTAGCACTATCAACAAGCCTACATTTTTTAAAAAGTCGATCTGCATTCAAGGTGGCAATTTACGTGTTCCATTTAGAAAAGAAAAGCATTTGCTACAAAATCGCAGGTTTAAACCATGGACATTTGACACAAGATAGCACTTTTTAAAATGCAGAATCTGTGAGCTTAACATTACAAACAAAGTGCCCTGGAGTATTCCCAATAATGGACATCAGTAATGTGCCCAACACTTCTGTGTGGCTGCGACCCAGCCAACAAACATTAATTAGCCTCTTTCTCACCGTGGGTGGGGACAAGCCTTCAACTGGCCAATCAGATCAACTCTTTTCTCCAACTACTGTGATTGGTTCAGAAAGGGACATGTGACTCCAGCACAAGGCCAGTTCCTTTTTTCAAAGTTTAATAGCAGATGGTGGGAGAGGTTATGTGTCTGTCTTCTCTGGGATTACAAACAATGAAGGTTATGGAAGCAAGAGCTATCACAGAAATCTCTTTCTTGCGTGAAGGAAGCCATCTGCCCTTGGGAATGGGAATAACTCATAAAAGATAATCACCTAATTAGTACATGAAGAAAAATATATCACCAATCCTTTCCCTTGTGGAGGGCATAAAATCTGTATCTTCTACATTCCTATATGACTCATTTATGCAAATTTATACTTCAGTCTTTGAGGCTACTCCCCCCCTCTTAGCTAAGGAGGGCCAAGGAACCCTAATGGACAATCTCCACCATTGCCCTTAGTGCAGGTTGTACTGAGGGCAAAAGGGGTTAACAGAAGAAGAGGGAATAGATGTAAATGACCAGGAAAAAAAAAAGAAGTAGAAGAAAGGAAAAAAAGAAAATATGAAAAAAAAATGTAAGCAATAAACCACCAAATCTGGATTGAAAACCAAATTATAATCAAACTTGGTGGTTGTGTAAAAAATTAAAATAAACAAAAACAGACATTAGGTAGTGTGTGTGTGTGTGTGTGTGTGTGTGTGTGTGTGTGTGTGTTTTAAAGATGTATAAAGGCTTGTGTTTTTAAATTTCAGGGTTCCAGAAGGACTGGTGGTATCACTAGCCAAGAAACGTTATAGTAATTCAGAGAAATTGTGTACGTTAACAGAAAAGCCTTGAGTAAATGGAATTGCACACCACAAATGGAAGATCATATAATCTACTCATATTCTTGACTGTGGAGTAACTTTCAAAATACAATGTGTATGATAAGAACTTCTAAATCTTTGTCATTCACAAAGTATGACAGACTTAAACTGATACCTCATTGAAGAGCAGAGGCAAATCTTTCTGTGTATCAATGCTTAGAACACTGTATTGTTTAAAGAAATCTCATCACCCAGATCCAGAAAGAAAGAGATGTGTAGGATTAGTGCCCAGGAAAAGAGAGTGACTGTCTTATTTACACAGATACTAGGTAATAAAGTATTCCAGAGGAGGGTGTCAAGATTGATGGAACTTTCCCTATGCAGTGATCAAACTCTTAAACAGTGTTAACGATTTTGGAGGACAGCTTTCTACACTGAATTATTGTAATTACATTTCTTCTTCAAAAGACCACATGTAATGTAGAAATATTTTTGATAGTTGAAGTGATTAGTATGAATATAAATTCTGGTATTGCATTACAAAATAAGAATGCCTTGAGGACTTCTAAGGTATTTTCCCTAATCCAGATGTCTATGCTTTCAGAATTTTTTTTTTTTAAAGATTTTATTTATTTATTTGACAGAGAGAGATCACAAGCAGGCAGAGAGAGAGAGGAGGAAGCAGGCTCCCCGCTGAGCGGAGAGCCCGACGCGGGGCTCGATCCCAGGACCCCGAGATCATGACCCGAGCCGAAGGCAGCGGCTTAACCCACTGAGCCACCCAGGCGCCCCTGCTTTCAGAATTTTTGTCTCTGGATATTGTTATTATTGTCATCATCTTCATCGTAATCATTAGCTTACTTCATGTTGAGTTACCAGTTATCCTTTCCTATTATTGGTTTCATGACTTAATGATGTACCTGGCTGTTCAGTACCATCTAGTGCCCTTATTTTCTAGGGAAGAGGAGGTGTGTGGAAGCTGGAGTTGAAGACTGAAAGCTTAAAGCCACCTTGTAGTCAAGTTCATTGGCCTTCTAAGTTGTGCTGTTTGCCAGTTATTTTTGGTTCTCAGTAAATCTAGCTCTGTCTGTCTCTCTCTCTTGGACACTTGTTTGCTCATCCTCATTTCTATACATCTCACTGTGCCCTGTTTATAGAGTGAGCCTTTATTTGATGTGGAAATATATTTTTGTGTGTGCATCCCGTGTGTGTGTGTGTACTGTGCGCACACACATGCATAGCATGAGGCATAAAGCATATATTATAATGAAAGGAAGGGGTGGTAGCTTATGATTATAATAAAAGACAATTATAACTATATTTATATACTTGAGTGTATAGTAAAGTGACTGAGATTGAGAAAGAAATCAAGACAAAGACTTTGATGGAGAACTATGAGACTGATGACGGTATTATTTCAACTATAAAAGAATTGTAATGCAAAAATTGAAAATTATCTGAAGAAATATTTGGCCCACACTATTCTACAGCAGTCTAAATTACATGAAATTACATGAATTACATGGTTTCAACCATGAAAATTCAGTGTCTTTGAGCAAACAAATGACTCACATAATTTATGATATTTAGAGAATGATCTCAGTTGTAAAATAATTGTAATAATTGTAAACCACTTGAAGTCAGGGACCAATCTTGTTCATCTTTGCCTCCTGTCCACCCCTAGCCTAGAACTGCATACAGCAGATGCTCAAAAAGGGCTTTTGAAAGAATTACTGTCAACTCTGCATAAACTGAAACACATGGCTGGCTGCTGGTTATGTAGATGAGCATATGTGTACATATATACATAAATATACTAGGAAAAATCTTTCATTAGTTATTCAATTAATTATAAATAAAATCACTTCATTCCTTGCAAAGATATTCATTTACTGTCTTTAAGTTAAATGGATCAGTAAGACAAACTCTGCCTTAAAGAGCATTGTAGTTCCTTTGAAAAATATAATATATGTTACTATAGCTAAGGATTGTTTATTTCTACACTATTTGGCAGTATAGCTATTTTAAATGTCAAGTAAAACTGAAATTTATAAAATTTCATAATTTTATTTCTCACATTTATTTCCTAATTTTTATTCAAAATAGTTGATGTGGTTTGCTTCTAATTATTTTGTTTTGAGAGAGCAAAATCTTAGTAATAGAGATAAAATATGACTTGCCAAAGATTATAAAGTCAGTATCTGACCAATCTTAAAATTAACGAATATATTTCAGGATTGTACACTCATAATTAAACTCCTATCCTGCTTACCGAATTCATTTATTTACTCATTAAGTGTACTGTTCTCTCCAGAGTATGATTCAGTGTGAGAAATTTGTGCCTGAATTTCATTCATTGACTTTGTACATTCTGATTATGTGAGTAACATGGTTCAGAACCTTTGTTCTTTTATCCTAAGCTTTTTAATGTCTGATTACCAAGGTAAGTCCACTGCTCAAAGGTTTTGTTTTTAAAATAACACAGGCAAGAAGTGCAAAAGTTTCCTTGTATAGGAGAGATAGTCTGAAAGACTATTATCAAAATGAATTAAATAACTCAGTTTATGCATTGCCTGGAAACTCATAAATCAATGGATGACAGCTGCACCTTCCCACGGTACCATTCATTTCCCCAAACATAACATTGATCAAACTTGTAATCTCTTGTTTAATATTTACATTCATGGTTAGACTCTCAACCCCACAAGAGCAGGGATGTATTAATACGATTTGCCATTTGGTGTCCATTACCACACAAAAGTGTCTAGCGCAGAATATTCGACCCGATAAATATCAGTTAAATGGAACCAAATTGAACAGGTGAGGCAGTAGGGAAGTCATTTCAGTCATCTATTGGAAATATGAGAAATTCCTTCTGCAAAGGAAATTAAAACTATATCAAAGAAAATTAACTAAAATCCTTAATATGTTTTTATGTGTTTTATATATATATATATATATATATATATACAGATATTGCTACCTAAATGTATGTTCACGTACCCATTTTGATTCTATCTCTAGATTGCCGTAGAGTTTGAATGAGTTGAGAATGTAATAATAATAAGGTGAGGAACCACAAATAATATATTTATTGAGTTCTTACTATGTGCCTGGAACTATATGCTTTACATGAAATATACATGAATGAAATTATTTGATTCTCACAGCTGCACTACTAGGTAATTACAGTTCCATCCCTATTTTACAGAGAAAGAAACAGCCTAATTCTATAGGTACTTTAAAATAAATGGAAAACAATGTCACCTTTACTGTCTGACAAGCTTCTTGTATGACCACAGGAAAAAAGAAAAAGGAAGGGAGGGAGGGAGGGTGAGAGGAAGGAAGGAAGGAAAGAAGGAAAGAGAAGGAAAAATTCCTAGCCAGAACTTTTTTTTTTTTTTTAAAGATTTTATTTATTTATTTGCCAGACAGAGATCACAAGTAGGCAGAGAGAGAGGCAGAGAGAAGGGAGGAAGCAGGCTCCCCGCTGAGCAGAGAGCCCGATGCAGGGCTTGATCCCAGGACCCTGGGATCACAACCGGAGCCGAAGGCAACCCACTGAGGCACCCAGGCGCCCCTAGCCAGAACTTGTGAAATATACATCAGAACAGACCATTAAGTTAGAAATTCCTTTGTTCCACCTGTTGCAGAGAGAGAAGGGAGTTTAACTGGGTGTGGCTCTGTCCTATATTCACTGCAGCACATTTCATGGATCACTGATTCTTTTCAGCCTCAGCCTTGCTTTTTGGATAGTATAGAGTGGACAGCAATGACTCAGTAAGTTGCAGTAAGTTATTCCAAGATTTCAGAGATGCTAAAGACGTCCACAGAATCAAGCTAAGTCTATGAATAACAGGTGAAAATATATAACTTATTGATCTCTTCGGTTGAGCCAGGCACCATGTAGAACACGTTTTATGGATTGTTTCTTCTAAGGCTCCTCAGTGAACTTTGACAGTAAGCATGGTTTCCTCACTGTGGAGATGAGGAAGTCAAAGTGAAAACCGATCCCAGGTCACACATAGTAAGTGGCCGACGCTAGCTCCCATGTCCTCTTGGGAAGCCAAGCTGCATTTGATAAGAGCACACTGGCAGGGGCCCAAACACAGTAACTGCAAAGGTGAGGCAGACGCAGAAGCGTAATGCAGCAGGTTACTGACATTGGTCAGCCTTGAGCTCATAGGAGACCCAACAGTGGCTCTGTGGGACCGTGGGGGAAAAGGCAGGAGGCAGACGTGAGAGTGAGAGACACTTCAGAGACCGAATGGCCAGAGCTTAGCACCTATGAGATGCACAGTGGAGGTAGGGGGGGAACAAGGGGAACAAGCTGGCAACTGAAAGAACACTTCAGTTCCCGGCTAAGTGATGATAAGAAGTTCGGGAAGTGGTTTGTTAATTATTTCCAGCGGGAAAATGTTGCATTTGAGGTCATTGCCATTCAGTTGGGGATACCCAGAAGGCAGATAAATATGCAGGCATGAAACTCAGGAGTGAGATTAGCCCTATATAAAGGTATTGGAAGTTGTTAGCTTGGTGGTGAGGTAGTTATTGAACGTGATTAAGGTCTCTCGAAAGTGTACCTAGAGTGGATAAGAAGGTAAGGAACCAAGGACAGGAACCCTGGAACCAACCAATATTTAAAGAGCTCTGCCATGCTTCCCAGGATCAAGGCTTGATTTCTTTAAGACATTCTTTACTGTTTGGTTTTAATTTTTTTTTAAGATTTTATTGATTTATTTGACAGATCGCAAATAGGCAGAGAGGCAGGCACAGAGAGAGGGGGGAAGCAGGCTCCCTGCTGAGCAGAGAGCCCTATGTGGGGCTCAATCCCAGAGCCCTGGAATCATGGCCCAAGTCAAAGGCAGAGGCTTTAACCCACTGAGCCACCCAGGCGCCCCTGGTTTTAATTTTTTAAACAGCATTTATACTGATAAATTATGTTTGGTTCCCAATAAATTTGATTTGGATAAAATAATACAATAAATAAAATAAAATAATATATAAATATAACAAAATGTATATACACAACTAAATATAATGAAATAAGCAATACAATATATTATAAATGTACAAATATAAAATAAACTAAGTAAATAAATTTAATATAATAAATAATATTAATAAAGAACATATAAGTTAAATAAACAAATATAAAACAGGATATGAAAAATTACAAATACTTTTGTCATAAGTCTGACGTGTGTGATAGTGGCATTTATTAAATGACTTTATTATAAACTATGAATTGCAGAAAATATTGAAAGGGTAAAGAAACAAAAAGACTAATCTTTTTAAAAAGATTTTATTTATTTGGGAAACAGCAGGAGCAAAGGGAGGGGGCGGTCAGAGGGAGAAGCAGATCCCACTACGAGCAGGGAGCGAGTCACCGGACTGGATCACAGGATTCTGAGATCATGATCTGAGCTGAAGTCAGACGCTTAACTGACTGAGCCACCCAGGTGTCCCAAAAGTACCAATGATTTTACCACTTGAAGATAACCTTATTCATAAATCAATTTATTTATTTCTAGTAATTTGTGGAAAACATAAAATATACTTTCACAAAAATAAAATCAGTGTAATGTTCTGTATTTAATTTGTTATTATTTTTATTTGCTTTTTAAGGTAAAATTAGTATACACTAAAATTCACACTTTTTATGTATTTATTCATTATTTATTTATTTTTTTAAGATTTTATTTATTTGACAGAGAGAGACACAGCAAGAGCAGGAACACAAACAGGGGGAGTGGGAGAGGGAGAAGCAGGCCCCCCACGGAGCAGGAAGCCAACAGGAGGCTCAATCCCAGGACCCTGAGATCATGACCCAAGTCGAAGGCAGACACAACGACTGAGCCACCGAGGTACTCCAAATTCACACATTTTAAAAATAAAATGCAGTTCAGTGCGTTTTGGAAAACACATATACCCAGTACCCACAACAGTCTCAACAAGGTATGGAATAGTTCCATTACCCCAGAAACTTGCCTTCTGTTCCTTTACAATCAATACCCCCAACTGTGGGAAACCCTGTTCTGATTCTCGGGCCATGGGTTAGTCTTGCCTCTTCTACAGAACTTCGTATAGATGGAAGCATGAAGGACGTACTCTTTTCTGTCTGGCTTCTTTCCGTCAGCATGATGCTTTGGAAATGCACCAGGTGGTTTTGTGTATGAGTAGCGTGCATTGCTACATAGTATCACAATTTATTTAACCATTCGCCTACTCAAAGATGCTCTGGGTGTTTTTAGTTTGGGGCTCTTATGGAAAAACCTTGGATCATGTATTTACATATTTCGCACATGTATGTTTTCACTAATTCTGGCTTTCAGAACTGTCAGATCATATATTTAAGTTTAGGGGCTTCTGGGTGGCTCAGTGGGTTAAAGCCTCTGCCTTCGGCTCAGGTCATGATCCCAGGGTCCTGGGATCGAGCCCTGCATTGGGCTCTCTGCTCAGCAGGAAGCCTGCTTCCTCCTCTCTCTCTACCTGCCTCTCTGCCTACTTGTGATCTCTGTCTGTCAAATAAAGAAATAAAATCTTTAAAATATATCTATATCTATATCTATATCTATCTATATGTATTTAAGGTTATTCCACACCACTGAATTTATCACAGAAGCAATAGAAAACTAATGCATTTTCTTTTATTCTTTTCAGAGTTGGCTTAACCCAATAGCTGATGGGTAGATGCAGCACATGGAAATCTCTCCAAACTCATTCCAGATTGCTACAGCCATTCATAGGAATATAACTATAATCCCCAAATACGAGATACCTAAGTCAGACGTCTCTTTAAATGCAGAGTTCTTAAATAAAAGGGGCCAGAGGATGTGTATTCGCATGTATGTTGGCAGGCAGTCACTAAAACTACTACTAAATAGATTTTTTCCTTTAAAAGGAATGCCTTTGTACTTTGATGTACTTTGTCATGGTGAGAAAATTGTTTTGTCCTTTCCCAGCTCCTGAGACAAGTTCAGGCAGGGCTGGAAGCCTCCACTGTCAGGGGCACCACCCAGCCCACCTCCTCCCTTGGCATCCACACCCAGCTTCTTGTGCAATAACTTTAATCGATTCCCATTCATAGATGACATGAAGGGAAACCTGCTAATGTTTCTGCCCTGTCCTTTTTCCCTTTTACACTAAAACTTCACCTGTGTTCATAGATGCAGTTAGCATCTCTGTTGACTCAGTCCCGGGGCTGGGAAAGAATATGTAGGATGAAAGACAGAGCTTCTGATCTCCGATCTCAAGTGACAACAGAAACAGTAAGGTACATGGCCTTGATCCAACACTCCTTTATATATATTTTATGTATTTTTACTTCCTTGTATTAAGAAACAGGTAATGCTTTACCAAGAATGTAGACTAACCGGTTTGGTGAGTTTTATTTATTTTTAAAAAATTAAATAAAAGGAACAGAAGGAGAATGTTTTCTTTAAGTTCCCTTAAAAACTGCAAATCAAATGCTTCTGTTAATCACGGAAAAACACACGGAAGAACAGCTATTTCATTAAAGAGCAAAAAAAAAGGACAAGGGTGGGCTTAAAAGTTGACTTTTTTGCAGCACCCTAACAAATTCTAGTTCTGAGGAAGAAAATTCCAGGCTGCCCCCAGGGGCACAGTCATTTAAGTATCAGACACTTGATTTTATCTCGGGGCTGTGGTCTCAGGGTCCTGAGGGTGAGACTGGCATCCGCCCCCCAGCTCAGTGTGGAGTCTGCTTGACAGTCTTTCTCCTTCTCCCTCTGCCCTCCTTATAAATAAATAAATATTTCTTTATTTATAAATAAATAAATGAAATCTAAAAAAAGACAAAAAGAAAATACATTTATTACCAATCTGCATTCTGGTTCATAAGAATTTTTTTTTTATCAGTCTTGAAACTGAAAGTTTCTCACACTTCCCTCTTCCCAAGATGAATTCTATAAAGCATAGACTATAGTAATTTTCCATTTTCATGAAAATCTGAGAGTTAGGGGCCTTGGGGGAAGGGAAGGAAACACCTGCATTGTGGTATCACTCTCCCTTTTAATTTTCCTGACCAGTCAACATCCTGTTAAAGCCATACCTATAAAGTGCCTCTGGTGGGCATTATAGCAAAAAGGTAAGACCAAGTCCCAGCTTGAAACATGCCTTAAGAGGACAACTAAAATCTATTAGCTATTTCTAAAGATCTATTTTTTTACCTCAAAATCAACAGATTCCATTTTTAGCGATGTTTGGGGTGGCACAAATTTTAAAAATACACATATGTAAAAATAACACTTCCCTTGCCCCTACTCAAGGGACATAATCCAGGTTTACCCAAGAAAGTCCTAATTTTAAAATTAAAATCCCTATGCATAAAACCCCCTCAGTCCTGAGCAAACTAAGAAAGGTGGTCACCCTCTCATACACAACCAGATTCAAGTTAGTTTAATTTAAAAAGTACTCCTTGGTAGGGGCGCCTGGGTGGCTCAGTGGGTTAAGCCTCTGCCTTCGGCTCAGGTCATGATCCCAGGGTTCTGGGATCGAGCACCGCTTCGGGCTCTCTGCTCGGCAAGGAGCCTGCTTCCCTTCCTTTCTCTCTGCCTGCCTCTCTGCCTACGTGTGATCTCTCTCTCTGTCAAATAAATAAAACCTTAAAAAAAAAAATTTAAAGAAAGAAAAAAAGTACTCCTTGGCTTTTCTCAGGGGTGCCTAGTACTCTGCCAGGAATGGTATATGAGGTAACTATTGTTCAAACCAAGCATTTGATCATTTGACAACATAACATATAATAAACAGTATGTTTTAGGGATTTTTAAAATCTCCTTATTTGAAAAAGCAGTAAGAAATTACAATGCCTTCTACTTTTTCAAATGATAAAAAGAGGCAAGCCTTCAAATCATGTGGTTTTCAGTTACACAAGAAGTGTCAGCTGAACACAAGCAATTTAAAATTGCTGAGGGGGGGACGCCTGGGTGGCTCAGTTGGTTGAGCAGCTGCCTTCGGCTCGGGTCATGATCCCAGCGTCCTGGGATCGAGTCCCGCATCGGGCTCCTTGCTCATCAGGGAGCCTGCTTCTCCCTCTGCCTCTGCCTGCCATTCTGTCTGCCTGTGCTTGCTCTCTCCCTCTCTCTCTCTCTGACAAAT